>NC_092025.1:2458808-2708808 GCF_042242105.1 Pempheris klunzingeri | reverse complement strand
GAGTTAAATGATAAGTTTGAAACTTTAACTAATGTCCAGTGGGATGGCTTAGCCCAAGGGTAATGGCTTGGGGTTATGATCGCCCTTGGCTAGAGCAATGACTGTGTCTTTGTGTGTGTGTGTGTGGTTAGTGGGTTCCAGTTTGCAGGTCTGGAGTATGGAGCTGAATGCCACTGCGGGAACCGGATCAGTAGCCCACGGGCTCCTGAGGAGGATTGTAGTCTGGTGTGTCGGGGTGAGAGGGGGTCTCCCTGTGGCGGTGTGGGTCGACTCTCCATTTACAAGGTGGAGGAGCAGCTGCCGGGTCACAGAAAATGTGAGTCAGCTTCCCTCAGGGAAGACACAGGACTGTTTCTTCTATTTATTCTCTGCACGCTCCACTCTGTGGGAGACTTCACAGATGAGTGAAGAAATAACTGAACTTCTGAACTTTTTAAAGAGAAATTCTCTGAAAAATCAGTCAACACAATACAAAGTCAGTAAAACTGTGCATTCACCACACCAACGGCAAAGGATGGACCGAGTCAAAAGCAGCCCAAAACCAGTGTTGAATGAATCATCCTAACAAATATTGCCTGTGTAACCAAAGCCATGTACAGTATATTTAATAAATGATTAAAAACATCAGTGAGTCAAACTGTTACACCGACTGACATGTTCCTTCATTACCATGAGCACAAACACTGTAGTTTATTTGGACTCATTTCCGCGTACAGTACACCTGCTGCCACAACTACTCAGAGAACTACAGCATCCCTTTGTAGTGGTTTTTATTGTAAATGTTAAAATCCTTTCCTTCTATGTAACCCACTTTATGTGTTATTTAGTTATGGTTTAATACATCTGACAAGACAATGATTCAGACTGAGAAAACAAAAGATTTACAGTATACCCCGATAATGTGTTTAAACTAGCCCAGTGAAATGGATTGGATTGTCAGGTTTTTTTCTTTTAAAATACGTTTTTGTGCCACATTGCTGAATTATTAAGTGCCACATATAGAGAATCACCAGCCCTATCCTTAACTATCTTTGGTTTGTTGTGTTGGGAAGACCTACATGACAAAAATGGGCAAAAAAAAATGGGCAAAGAGGATGAGCCCAGTTGTCCATCTGAGTGATCTTTGCTTTGCTGTCCCACTTCATCATTCAAGCTGATTAAACAGGCGCATTTTTGCATAAAATCCCACTTAGTGCAGTTTTACACTTGATTGATGGCATTTGTTAAAGGATATTCTCTTAGGCGGCAACTCTGGAGTTTATAGAGTGCATCAGACATTACACATCATCTGTTTGTGTAGCCTCTTTTGCATGGGACTTGCCATTTTAGCTTGTGATGCTTTATGATTTAAGCTACTGTATGTTTCATTTAAAAGAACAAGATGTATAAAGGAACATGTCAGAATAACTCACGACTCCACTGTTAATATTGTGTATTGGCCTTAATAATCCGAAACACTTCAATAAAGCTCCATGGAAAATTCAACAATACTAATTAAACATGAACATCTTTCTTAAAAAAGCTTCACATTATTGCTGTAGGCAAGGTCAAATACATTATATAAGAAGTTCATATCATATACAGTATTAATATTCATGATGTTCGCTGTCCCTAGAGACCTGCAGCTGAATTGTGAATGTATTATACACCAGAATTCAGTTAAGTACAGTAATGTAATTAGAACATAGATACTTTGGACAGATTGGTCATTTAAATTCAACTCTGATGTTGATTAACATTTTTTCCTTTTGAAAGTGCAATATATTTCTTTATTTGCCCTCATCAGTGAATAAATCTAAGTACTTGCTAATGCCGGTTAATGCAGGTGAATCCTGTCAAATCCAGTCTTGTTATCCCACTAGTTTTCCAACCATTTCCACAAGTGTATTTTTCTTTTTCCAGTCAGAAATGTTCACTACCGCGGTTGCTTCCAGCTGCCGAAGAGCACCATCAGCACCTTCCCCGTCTCCTCCTCTCAGCCTAACCTAACCACACAGTCCTGCATCGAGACCTGCACAGATAAGGTTTGAATTAGCTCTGTGAAATTACAGACCTGGTGATCAATTTATTGCACAGACCTCTCTGTATTGTACTGCCGGTTCTCCTCTTAAAGGGGCTCCATAGCTCAGAGAGCTGTCTCCACTCCCAGGAGATGGTATGTGGGAGCACACAGCTCCTTGAATTTTGCTGAATATTTAAGATTTAATGTGTTGCTAATGAGAAGTAGTCTGGATCCTGCCCTGAGATCTAACTGGATGCAGCTGTGTCTGCTCAGACAACAGAAATTGCTGGTAGAAATATTGTACATCCTTTGGCGGTGACTCCAGTGTGATTAATTCTCTGGGCGTGCATGCATGTGTGATTGTGCATAATTCTTCTACAGTTTTCACTGCAGTGTCTGTCCTCTTGCTTTGACATTGAGCATTTTGACCTTCTGTTACTTTAAAAGTGAGAAAAAATAATGACCAAAAGTGAAGCATAGTCTGGGGATGTGATGCAGGCTCTTCTGCTGAACTGAGCTGACACATCACCCATGGGTAGAATAATCTTCCGAGAGAAAAATAAGAAAGGTGAGTCATAGAAAAACATGGATATCATTTGTGCTTTTGGTTTGTAGGAGCTCCCGCTTGCTGTGTTCAAGAGGCCGTACTGCTTCTGTACATGGACGTCCTCTCTTTTCAGTCTCAGCCAGCAGTCTGACAACCAGCAGTGTGTGGGGAACACTGGGCTCGGCAACACCAGCACCCCCACATCTACAGCACTCACTGAGCATGACCACTACCAGGTGTATCACACACCTGTGCTTGGTAAGACATTTGTTATACAGCTCCAACCCAGTGTCGATCATCTGCATGTGACAGGGGCTTGTTTGAAGCTCCAATCATGTGGAGCCTCATTCTGAATGGTTCTACAGAGGGAGATGGGACAATGGAATAATTACCAGACCGTGGCTGTATTTTAATCCTGTCCCATTCTGCCATGTCAGTCATTTTTATGGATCATGCACAGCATTTAAAGTGCCTGTCTCTCTTTTCTCCTGTAAAATAGCCTGCAAAAATAAGCCCTGATAAAACCAGCCTATTTGCTGACACTGTCCATGAATATTGTGTTGTTTCCTTGGGGAAAGAGCGCCTAGTGCATGATTTGGGAGAGAATTGCTCCTGAAAGCAATATTCATCACAATCTCAGATCCAGACCATTTTGTCACTCTTGCAAACATGCTGCAATTTCTGTCTCTATGACTGTGTTACTTCTGTTCTGATTCTGATCTGCAGCTCTTCATTCTATAACTAAAACTGACTACAAAAGCTTTGTCCTAGACTCCAGGTGCAAAGAGAGGATGTTTCTGCCTCAGAGATCCAGCTCCCTGGTGGCTCTTTCTAGTTTTCCTGGTGCAGGCAACACCTGGGTACGGCACCTGATCGAGCTCGTGACCGGCTACTACACTGGCAGCTTTTATTTCGACGGCACACTCTACAACAGAGGTAGGGAGGGCACCTCACCACTGTTCAAACAAGCGTTTGAGTGAGTGCTCGTTGAGATGTTGCCTCACAGCTGACCGTTATTCACTCATTTATTCACTGGTACCAGGTTTCAAAGGAGAGAAGGACTACTGGAAGAGTGGCCGCAGCATCTGTGTAAAGACCCACGAGAGTGGTCAGAAAGAGATTGAGATGTTTGATTCTGCCATCCTGCTGATTCGAAACCCTTACCGCTCCCTCATGGCTGAATTCAACCGCAAATGTGCCGGACATTTAGGACACGCCACAGACGCACAGTGGAGGAGCAAAGGTAATACAGTCCAATCCACAAAGATATACCAGGCAAGTGGTTTATGGCTCTGCTGAAGGATACTCTGTCACTGCTGCATAATGTCCTGCTGCCGATGTTACAGCAACAGTTGACCAGAGGGCATTCTTTGACTGTGAGTACGTCATGAAGCTGTTAAGGTCGCATATTAACAGTGAAGACTGTACTCTTGGGTATTACAGCTTTTCTACCAAGGTCTATAACACACACCACACACACACTCTCTGAAAGCTCTTCTGTTAAGTAGTTCACAAGTTGAGGAAAAACGTAGCTTTCATGGTAAGCAGGAACTGCAAGGTGCCCACTTGAATGACATTTGAACCATTAATTAACTCCTACACAAAATATCAGACACCTGCGTCGACACATGTGGCGCCATTTGTAACAACACCAAAATGCACTCTTCTCACTTACTGTACCGATTCTTATCTTATCAGGCAGTTTTGAGATTTCTGCATCCGTCAAAATACAATGAATGTGAATTTGTAGTGCTCACAGCATTGAAAAGCTACATTAAAAAATTAAACACAAACTTGTCTTTTTCACAAACAGCGTCCCAGTTATTTTGGCTCAGGATGTTTTCATCTCTGACACTGTGGGCCTCTAGATGATCGTTTATAATCATGAAATATTGATTATAAAGTGTTTGCAAGGATGCCTGCAATACATCTTGTGAGATTTGGTATCATCTTTAATTCATCAACCAGAGAACTTGACAGGAAAGACATTAATCATAATTGGGCTTTGGTACAATGTGTACACAGTGGGTTACAGCGCTTTCCCATGATTGGTGTTAAAACCAACAGGATTACCATCTCCTTTTCAACAATTTGGATCTACTAGACAGGGTTGTCCTGCATCTCCACTCATATTTCCATTTGCACTTGAACCATCAGCCTGTACTATTAGAGATAATCAGATCATTTTATGGGTATGATTTTAAAGTCAGTCTTTATGCTGATGACATTGTGCTGACACTATCCAACCGAGGTGACTCAAATCCACACCTTCTGAAGCTCATCAATGATTTTAGCCAACTCTCTGGTTACAAGGTTAATTGGTCAAAGAGTGAAGCCACCCTGCTCAACCATCTTACGTCTGATCACCCAGCTCCTACTCCCATCATGTGTACCATTCCTCTAAATTTTTCACAGAAGTGGTTTCAGGGATTTAACATTATTTATTTAATTATTGATGATGTTTTCATGGAAAGACAAAAATCTGAGGATCATCCCTGGAAATTGGGATGTTTGGGTATTCTGGATGTTTAATCCTATTATTTAGTCTATAATGGTAGATATCCACTGTGATGAGTATATGATGAATAATATGAAGCAAGTAGTTGGGACTGATTAGAGCAATAATTAATCACAGAAAAAACAAGAACATTTCACTTGGCAGTCTGTGGTATGACCCACAACCCATCCATGTGGCAGAACTTCATAGACGTCTTTCTGTTTCACTAGTGTTTGGCATTGTGTCAGTTACTTTCTGATGGCAATATTGTTGATTTTAATGAACTGAAATGCAGTATAATTTAAATGATGCCAACTTCTTTTAGTATATACAGTTAAACATTTTCCTAAAAGGTTGGGTTACTCAGGGCAGCATCCTTTGCCATAAAGACACTGCTGATAAAACACTTGCCTTAGAGAGGCGGTGAGTAGCAAAGGAACCGTTCAAAAACTCTTCTCATACACGTTTTATAAGTGTCGCATAAATAAAAGATCACAGTGGGAATGAGACCCAGGAGTATTTCTCACCACAGATCAGTGGGAAAACAGAGTTCAAATTATTTATCAAATTGTGTTAGGTATAAATTTATTCAGCTGAAGATTTTATTCAGGTCATATATAAACTGTCTGAATTTCCTGTCTATGGCAATGCTGATTGTACATTCTTTAACATCTGTCATAACTATTCACATCTGTATAACTATACTCTTAACTTGATTGTCATATTTTGCTTTCCCGCTCAATAATTAAACGCCTACCGCTTCTGTGATAGTTAAAGCAATGAAAATATGCACTATTGCATAAAAAATGTGGGAACAGCCTACACATGAACCTACCATAGCGCTGTGCCATTGGCTGCTCCTGTGTTGCATTGCGGCCATTTGCTAAACTGGGACAGTGTCCATTCATTTCATACTGTATAAATGCTCAAAAACTAAAAACTACTTAATTTGCTCATTTTTAATATTTAATCAAAATGTATTAAGCTTGCAGATTGTGAATTAAGCTCAGTGGCTCAGGGCCTAAATGCTGAGATGCCCACCATGAACAGCAATGTTCCTGATTGACATCAAGCCAAGAACGTTTGCTGCCTGCCATATCTCTCCTCATCGCTCTACTGTCTATTTAATAAAAGCCCCAAAAGAAAGTATAGAGGAAGCAAACTAGGTTTTCTGTGTGCTACAGCTGCACATATGTGACATCTTACATTTGTTCCTAAATCAGCCTCTTGAACTTCATGTAAATAAGGAATATGAACAATCAAACAAACAAAGTATAGCAGACAAATGCTGTCACCCAATTCAACAACAATTACATTCACAAATCATGTAATGTTTGATGAAAGTAGCTGTTGTGATACTTAGCTGTCCTCTCTGTCATCTGCAGAATGGCCAGAATTTGTCTCCAGCTACGCCCCCTGGTGGGCATCCCACGCTCTGAGCTGGCTGAAGTTTGGACGCCGCCTGCTGGTGGTGCATTACGAGGAGCTGCAGAGGGCTCTTCTCCCTCAACTTCGCCTCATCACAGCCTTTCTAAATGTCACTCTAACCGAGGAGAGGCTACTTTGTGCCCAGAGCAACCAGGACGGGCATTTCAAACGCTCTGGGGCCCAGCGGCTCTCCTTTGACCCATTCACTCCCGACATGAGGCAAATGATTGACCCCTTCATTCAAACTGTTGACCAGGCACTGCAGAGCAGGAACTTTAGCAGACTTCCACAGGAATACCTCCCCAGATGACGATCTGAAAAGGTCATACACATAGTCCTTTAAATGACTGGTCCAGCAGGATTTGGAAAGAAGTTCTTCACACAGTCCCTACACAGTCTGTAGGGAGCAGACACACTGGCTAATGTAAGTGGACCACCTGACTCTTTGATAAGCCAGACTCACTGTGAAAGGCTGTAGTGTCAATGGAAACACACTGGAGGTCACTGGGGAAAACATGACAATTCAATGTGAAATCTAATGGTGAACAGCGCTGAAAGCCTCGGGGCAGGGACTGCCTCTCTGAGAGCAACAAATATGACGAATACTCAGAGAGGATTTGACATGATTTGTTGGCCTGCAGAGTTGGGATTATCCGGTAAAGTGCCCGACTGCACAAAACTGAGTGTATAAATCCAGGATGGACTCATTTTGGTTGAAGAGGGTTTTCTGTGGCTCTTTATAATTCAACTTTAGTACATATATTGTGTTTTTAGCATACAGTGCACCCATGTAATTAAAAATTACAAGTCATACTAACAGAAATGACAACCACAACATTAGCATTACCCAGATTATACAGGATTTCAGTGGGAATGTGCTGGTTGCCACAGTTTTGCATTCATGACGTTTAAAAGCCTTGAAGCTGCCCCGTGTGGCTGTAGAGACTCACCATGCAACTATTCTGACTGTACATGAACTCAGAATTATGTTTTTTGCTTTATGCTTTCAACTGTAAATGAAATCCAGGCGTTTCTAAGAGCATTCTGTTTCATTAAATGCATTCAGTTGTCTAAAATCGCATTACTTGTTTTTCACTGGAATGGATCAAGGTGATGCACTGTCTCAGCAGGCTTGTGTATTTAGCTGTTAGGCCTTCACACTGAGGCAGCTTGTCAGAGCAGCCCCGATGTAAAGGATGATGTTCGGAAGGTTTGTGAACACAGTCTGTAACCACAGAGGCTAAAGGAAAGCAAACACTTGTGTTTACTTTACAAATCGGAGCATGAGAAGTCTTCTCACTTCAGATATTGTATGTGTGCATATCTACTATAATTATTTCTGACATAGACTGGAAGAAAAATGCCACCTGGTGGCTGACATACGGACACTGTAGTAAAGCAAGCTTGAACATACTAGTATGCTTCAATCTGCTTTCATTAATTGCACCTTGAACACAATAAATGAATGATTTCTTGTATACTGTATAATACAGTGACCAGGCATTAGAGCTGGTATTTTAATAGCTGGAAATTTAGGAATAACCTTGAAAACGTCAGGAGACAAAGACTTTATGTGATGGTGTTTATTAAGCAGCAACAAAGAGAACAGAGCCATTGCAAGCAATTGGATTAGATTTTTACATTTTGGTTGAGATCATTTTAAAGTATCATATTTCATTCTAAAGAATATCAAGGACACTTCAATAGAACGAATGCCAAGAAAATATTACGTTTAAGAAAGGTAGGATTCATTACATTAGGCTGCAGAAGTTTCATGATAGCGCCACAAGGCTGACATCTTTTCTGAGCTTAGCGCCAAGATTGCATGTCACACCATTCCCTTATTGTATGAGCTGGTTCATGTCCCTGCTGCGAACTAGATCCTGTGCAGTTTTGTGCTGAAGCTTCAGGTGTGCATGCTGTTCTCTGCCGGATCTCTTCCTTGAACATCTGTGAGAAACATCTGACACAGAGCACCACGCTTATTACTTGAATGCAAAGAGGATGAAAATTGGGGGTCGTGTTTTAAATTGGAAATTCTGCCTTTTCTCATGGAAATGATTGGAGTTGTCCTGCTGCAGAATAAATTTGGGGCCAATCAGACACCTCCCTGATGGTACTGCATGGTGGATAAGTATCTGCCTGTATTTCTCAGCATTGAGGACACCATGAATCCTGGCCAAATCCCCAACTCCATTTGCAGAAATGCAGTCTTAAACTTGTAAGGAACCTTCACCATGCTTCACTGTTGCCTGCAGACATTCATTATCGTACCTCTCCCCAGCCCTTCAGTGAACAAACTGCCTTGCTTTGCTACAACCAAATATTTCAAATTTTGAGCACCTGCTGCCATTTTTCTGCACCCCATTTCAGATGTTACAGTAGATGTAGATGGTGTACTTGGGTCCCACTGGTTTCTGAGCCGATGGTACTGCTGGACATCTTCAGATTTCAAAGGGAATAAGTATAATGTGTCTTTCATCTGCTGCACTAAGTTTCCTTGGCCGACCACTGTGTCTACAGTCCTCAACGTTGCTCCTTTCTTTGTGCTTCTAGAAAAGAGCTTGAACAGCACGTCCTGAAACCCCAGTCTGCTCTGAAATCTTAACCTGGGAGCTTGCTGATGCAGAATAACCACCTTGTGTCTTGTTGCTGTGCTCAGTCTGAACATGATGACCTGTGACATGAAACACAGCTGTTTCTGTTTCAGTTAATGACTACATGGCTCCAACCTACATATGAAAATGATGATGATTAGCACCAGTTTGGTATAACTGGTTAATCACACACCTGACTATGATCCTATAAAATCCCTGACTGCGCACAAGTGTACCTAGAAGCATTGATGCTGTTTTGAAGGAAAAGGGAGGTCACACCAAATATGGATTTGATTTGGGTTTTTCTTCTGTTCACTCACTTTGCATTTTGTAAATTGATAAAAATAAAAAATTAAATGATATATTTTTGAAAGCATTCTTACTTTACAGCATTTCTTCACACCTGCCCAAGACCGTGCACAGTACAGTATATCTTTGACAGGATCTCAAACAAAACTACATATGTGGAATTTAATTATATTGCTTCTACTTGGTCTGCAGCGGTAACACGGGACTGTGACCTCACTTCAAATACTGTACATAACATGGATGTAGTGTCTATGACATCACCCATTGTTTCTGAAAGCCAGATTGAAGCTCGGTGGGTGGCTCCTGCGGGTGCTATCTTGTCTCTGCCTTACTCCCAGTTATTCCAAGAATGAGCAAAGACCAAGCTAGCTAAGGCTAAAAAGTTAAACTAAGAAGCTGGGCTATATGCCACTCTGTGTTTCTGGGACTCACCTGTGCAGCTCATGTGCTGCTCTCTCGCAGTGAAAAACAACAGTAGTCTGAGTAGATGGTACAATGTGAGTTTTATTTGTCTTTCTGTTAAGACTTGTGGAGAGTGTTATAAAAATAAATCTTGGCTAATGAAGCATATTATGTTGCTGAATTAGATTCAGTAGAGAACATTTCAATGGCATGAGAGCTATGTATGTGGCTTATTACGTGACTGAATGCAGACTGGGGGCTCTTTCACTCCTCTGGTCAGAGACAGAAATCATTGTAATGCTGGTCATCGAGCTTGGCTTAATTGCTGTGACAAAGACTAAACTGGGAGGCTAGGAACTGTTACAGTCTGAGGTAACAACACAGCAGCAGGGGAGCCCCTTAGTTCACACCACGGCACACCACAAAATGTTATTATCTGAATATATACTATGTTCTATGTTTCTGAAGCAAGAGGAGGCTACAAATTTCATTTCGTTGGCATGAAACATATGCACAATGTGTATGAAATAACCAATACATGCGCTCCATTTGTTTGGAGCAGGTGGCCCAATTTTACAAATTGCACCTTTTGGCTTGTTGATCATTGTTGCAAGAAGATTTACATTAGTGGAATACATCCTCCCAGTGGAAATAGAAACAATCTTTTAGTTATTAATGAATTCAAAGTCTTTTAAAATGACACAACAGTCACACTGACCTGAATGTCTAACTGCTCTCAGTGGCTAAAAGTTACGTGTTTCACTGAAGGCTGGTTGACAAGCATGTAGGCTCACCATGCTGTGTTTAACAGTTGTGTTATTCCCTGAGGGTTGGATGAATTTGAGCCTAAGCTTAATTAGTGAAGTGGTGCCATAAGGCCTCACAGTCAGGTGTCTATCATAAACACTGAATGGGCCGACAGTTAGTCTGGTCTGGCTAGTCTATGAAGACACTCAACACCATATGCTTCAAAAATATGGGATGTCAGAAGTGATGTCTTTACAAGCTTTGTCTCCTGTTGATTTGCAGCAATAAAAATAAATAATAAAAAAATAAATAAGATGTGGAGAAAGGAGAATACAAATTTTACTACAAGGACGAATTTCCAGAAGACCAAAGGAAGGTAGAGAAGAAAAGGATATAGCCGGACTACAGATGATGTTCAGGCCGAGCGAGCCTCCTCTCCCTCCTGTCTCATGGACAGGAGTCAAGCGTGTGCCTTGGGCAGCAGAGACAGTGAGATGAGCCAGTGCTGACAGCTCAGGAGAAATCTCCAAGGACATACAATGTCAATATCAGTATGGCTTCAGTCCAAGCACAAAGGGAGGATAAAGAGGAGGGAAGAGGGTTTATTTACAGCATGTGTTAGGTTACACAAACCAGGTGCACTAACCACCTGCATTTAAAAGAGAAGTCCAAAAATACTAAAATATGTTTACATGATTTAATACTGAGAAGACACATTATTTCTTTACACCCTCAGTCTGAACTCTTGTTTTAGCATCTGTCATTTTAAGAGAAGCCTAATATGCTGTGACAGATCCCATTGGCTCTGTCATTGTAGGCAAAGATGCTGAAGTAACAAAGATCATGCATTAAAGCTGTGGTCAAGTTCAAGTGGATGAAGGGAAGCAGACGGGGCTGTGGGGTGCATCAATCATCTACTGTCGGACATCAACTAACTACAACACGTACTGAGCAGCATCTGTTCGTGTTTTAATATGATTCAGATTTCTGCTCAGTGCTGGTTGTAGTTCAATGCTGTGCAGAAACAACTGTTGGTGGTGTTAGCTTACATGCTAACTAGCCTTGAACTAAAATACGCAGATGTAGAGTGACAGCAGTATTATCTAACAGTATTAGAAATAACCTCACTGTACATTGGAAACATCTGCCAGTATTAAAACGTACAATTGTACTATTTATTTAGTGACTGTTGAATGCCGACGGAGACGGTTCAGAAATGATATCTGTGTTGCCAGATCTTGCGGAGTGAAGAACTGAATATGGAGTTATTCAACTGCACAGTATGGGGATTTTGTGTAGGCGAGAAACTCCTGGATGTATAATAGATTAGCAAGAATTTCTAAGTGTGTGCCGTGAGCTCACCTGTCACACTCAGCCGCCCCAAATGCATGGTGTCTCCTCAGACTGTCCAAAGGCAGAACGAAAAGGAGACGGTTGTAGCAGCACAGTGTGGCTGCTGAGGGGCATGGCTGGATAAAGTAAATTAAGAATGATTGAGAGGAGTGATGTGTGGATTGTGTATAGATAAATCATCCACCAACAAGGAAGAATTATTTTATCCTTTTAAGTTGCGTAGAGCAGCCTAAGCTTTCTTCTTAATTCAACAGTACAATGGGAAGACAAGTGGTCCAGGCTTACAGTGACAACAACAATACAATTCAGTATCAGACTGACCAATTTATGATCTCCAAATGAGTTAGTTTATCCATGAATTAATAATGGACTGTTATTATTCAGTCAGGTTTTTTTTATCTCATTATTGGCCCCATCCTTGAAGAACACCTGTTTTTTACACACCAATATTTCTACTATGGTTTTTCTTCACCAAGTGCAGTACTCAATCAGTGGTTTTGTTTTGTTTTATTGTGGTGAGGATGGCAATCTCCCTCTTGTTCCAATGGACCTTTGCCAAACCGGCATAATGTCAGTAAACAGTTAACTTTTATCCAGCTTGGTTCTTAGTGAAAAAATACAACAGCAAAGAGAAACAGACTTGACATATGTGCCACCTGGGAGTTCTGGGTGAACTTGTGGAAGTAGGTGTTCAGTGCCGGAGGCTACAGATCTGACCTTGGGTTCTGGAAGAGAGATGTTCTCTCCTTAGTACACAGGTTATATGTAAATCACTCTCTCCTGCTCTCCTGTGTCATCCCCCCAAACTCTCTCTTTTTTGTTTTTCTACAATGTTTATGTTATAATGATGATGAATGACAGTGGCTTTTGGTTTAACCTTTCTGAAAAAAAAACTGGAAGAAACATAAAGAAAAAAGAAGAATGTAGATTGTAATTTGTTAGTATTTTAACAAACTTAACTTTTTTCGATGTCAAATTTTATTTTCACCATCCTAGCTCCATTTTATAGAACTATTATAATAACCAAGTTTAGCTGCACTTCTAGTGAGAATCCCCAACAATAACCACTTCTAAAGCTGCTCAGATAGTGTTTCCCAACACTGCTCAAGTAGCTAACGCTACTGGCATTGGCTCTGAAGGTTGGGGGATCAAATCCCAGTCAGGGCATAACACTTGGACCCATAGGCCTTAGTGCTATTAGTCTACCTCAGGTGGAGTGACGCCACAAATTCAAGAGCCATTCCGGCTCGGGACCGGCCTGGGTCAACTAGGTTTGCATCAAGTGTCAGGGGAACCAGGGCAACCTGATGAGAAATGGGCTCCTCGGACAAATTATACATGGACATGGGCCAAGAACATGAATGTGTTGGAACGCTACTATAGAAGTAACACCAATGAGACGGGCTACATGCAGAGGATGCGGGATATATGGATGCTTCAAAACCCAACAGCTAACCAAGAAACAACTATTACTATCACAACTAGAGATTGATGAGACAGTAAATATGCTACGGGAAGGGGGAGCCAGGATGACAGTTCAGAGGAGGGATATCATCGTCATCCCCACATTCTGACATTGGATACCAAGCCCCAACAAGCTCTTGTGAGAGAGATTCCATTAACACAAGGGTGCCTGACCTGAGATTGAAGATCATGAGTAAGCTGGACACCCGGCACCCCCGGGTGCTGCTGATTACCAAGACTAGGTAGCAAGGTATCCTCTGACAGTCTGCTAGAAGATATGGATGCAGACTATATCAGACTGCTACAGGCTATCCCTGAGACCAGGTAGTTGGCTGCAGTCAGGTTTTGCTTGGTCCTCAGCATAGTTTACAAACCCATCGTGAGCATGTCAGAAGCGTTTCAGACATGTAGCGTTAATTGATCAATTGACTTGCTTAGATTTTGTTGATTGGATCATTGTCCCGTGGTTTTTGTGCTTCTAACATGAACAAACAGGCTACATTTCTTATTTTGTGTGGTTTAAATGTATTACACATATTTACACATATAAATGCTGTAGCCTACAGACAGGGGGTTAAAGTAAAAGTGAGTGTTTTTACACATCCAAGATGAACCTCTTGTCCGCGGTGTTAAAAAAAACCTCTGACTGGCCACTGAATATAAAATAATATTGATGTGGTGGTGGAATATACCATTGAAAGTCTGCACGGGGGCTTATTTTGAAAACTGACTGGATTCTCTTGTTTATTTGACTTCCTACCCGTCACATCTGCTCTGTGCTGCTTGACGTGTTGACGTGGTTTTAAAGTATTTAATAGAGTTGGCGCAATCAGCTCCAGCATCCAGAAAGCAACGCAGATGCCCTCAATGGGTTTTAGCCTTCAGAGAAGTCAACTATGAGACAAGTGTGGGGAAGAAAGGGGTACTTGGGAAGTACAACAAACTGAGGCACTGAAGACTGCAAAGCAAAGGTTCACCGCCCTGGCTACCCAACTGAAGAGATACACAGGAGAAGAAGAAGCCAGGACTGACAATACTGAAAGAGCATATGGGTGAAGGAGGCATCACGTAACTCGTAACTCCCAGAACAGGAGCCAGTAATCACATCCAAGAGAGAGTGTCAGGTATGAAGAGCTTGACAGCACTGGGCCCGAACAAGATCCACACCTACTGGCTAAAGAAACTAAACGCAATCCATGAACACCTGGCGGCACAGATGAACCAACTACTGATGGATGGGACCCACCCGGGGTGGATCATGAAGGACCTTCAGAAGGGCATAGTTCTGTCCAACTACCAACCAGTTACCTGCTTCTGTACAACATGGAAGCTCCTGTCAGGCATCATAGCGGCTAAGATGAGTAAACATATGGCCCAATACATGAGCAAGGCCCAGCAAGGAATTGGCAGCAATAACAGAGGAGCCAAGCACCAGCTACTGGTTGATAGAGCAGTCACCCAAGAATGTAAGACTGGGCAAACCAACCTGTGCAAGGCATGCATTGACAACACGAAAACATGACTCAATGCCACACAGATGGGCACTGCAATGCTTAGAAATGTACAACATCAACAAGACCCTTAGAGCCTTCATCAATAACTCAATGGGTCTGTGGAAAACAACTCTGGAGGCCAACTTGAAGCCAGTAGCAAAAGTTACCATCAAGTGTGGCATATACCAAGCTGATGCACTATCCCCACTTCTGTGCTGCATTCTCCTGAGCCCCCTCAGCCAGATCATCTCAAAGAGGGGCTGCAGACACTGGTTCCAAAGCAGAGCAACCATTAGTTACCTCCTCTACATGGATGATACCGAACTGTATGCCAGGAAAGAGCGAGACGTTGAATCACTGATCCACATCACCAGGATCTACAGCAATGACATTGGTATGTCAATCAAACTAGATAAATGTGGTCGGATGGTATCGAAGAGAAGGAGAGTGATCAGAGGAAAAGGACTCAAGATGGCAGAGCCACACCTGTGTGTAAATCTCAAATAAAACCAGAGATCTATACTTCTGGTGATGGTAAAATTATTGTCTATTATCAAGCTTTTAAACTTCCTTGTCGTCAAAATGAATAGTCTAAGCGAGGATGACATCATTTTACTGGCTGTGAACCACTTTGGATCAGAGTGGATTGAGAGTTCAAAGAAAGTTCTGTATGAACTCTGCACAAACTCTACTCAGCGCTACCATACCATACTATACCGATACCAGCACAACGGACAAGGCCTTGGCTTGGTTATGCCACCTGTATGGTGAAGGAAACAGGTCACCTGAAATACCACTATCCAGCCCAAACCCCATCTGTATCCTCCCAGAAGCAAACAGTTGGAACTGGCGCTGTGGGAAACACATAAGCTATAAAAAGTAAGCTAGTAAGTGTTTTTGCAACAAACCTTCCACCTGACTTAGACTCTGAGACAGTGCTTACTACCTTATGGACAAACTTCACCATAATGTAACTTGACAAAAAACAGAGGCTGCTCATAGTCACTTCAGCTCCTTTAAGATAATTGCACAGTGTAATGAGGTAGGCGAACTAGAGACTTGCCTGTGCCTGAGCCATCTACTGCACTGTAGATATGATTGGGACTCACGGCTATAGGAGATGTCTCATATAACTCGTGTGGCTTGCGCCTTGGACAAAGCCCGACGCATTGTTACAAGCTCTTGGAGGACGTAGATATCTTGTGTATGCAAGAGACTATTAGTCAAACAAGACCTAGATAAGCTTAATTCTGTTAATAATGATTTCCATGGGACAGGGGAGTCTAGTGCATTGTGCATGGCAGAATAGCTGGGAGTGTGGCCATCCTTTGGCATAAGAACTGTAATCCACGCATTATTGTGATTAATCTACAGGTGGACTGGTGCAAAGCAAATTAAGTTTTAACTGGTAACTAGGTTCAAGAACAGTGACCAAAGTATTTAAGCTCCTCATACTGTTGCTTCCGCCTTCGACTCGGTTTTCACATGACCAGTAACGAACGCGCATCACGATCACTCACCTCCATAATGGCACAGGAGCTCTTTCTCAACCCTTCACACATCGATCGGCGATCAACTCCTGAAGTTTCGGAGTCTCCTCCGTCTCCCAACATCCCAACTTTTCAGCCACCACGGTCGCGCTTGGCCGAACACACCTTGCCTTCATTCCGACGTCACTCAACTACAAACATTTCCCAGCGCTCAATCAGCGCAATATTCCCTTTCACCGTTCAGACAGTAAGGAAAACCTCTTCGGACTTTAACCCGACTCCCAATAAAACAAAACTGTTCCTCCACAAACATCTCGAGCTCTTCCGGGTTCCCAGCGTCGCGTCCGCGGCACTGCCGGTGACGTCATGCCGCATCCCATCCGGACCGAAGAAGCCCCGCCTCCCACATCAGGTCATACCCTGCACACACTCTCCCTGTTTTCAGAGCTTCCTCATCCTTCAGTTCCCCCTTGACTTTCACTCACAACCCGAGCACATGCATCCCTCCATCCCAGCATCCTATCCTCTTCCTTTGCTTCTGCCCTTCCTATCCCTTCTTTCGTGGCTACTTCAGCTGTGCCCCCCTCTGCCACACCAGCCTTCTCAGCTGCACAGACTGTACCCATTACATTACTGTACCCATGCCATCTGCCAAAACCCTATGTTTCCTCCTGCCCCGCCTTCCACATCAGCCCTCTCCGAGGGCCAGGTCGTATCAAACCCTGCACAAGCCCCTACTTCTCTAAATGCACCCCTCTTCCCTACAGCTGTTTCCAGTGATTTTCTCACTTGTCTTCCTCCACCTAGCAGTTTCACCTTAGCCACCGCTTTACCCTCCGTACGGCCAGTTCCATCCTTCGTGTCACCCACGCTCAGGCATCAGATTCTCAATGGTAACTATGTAGACCTTTCTCAACTGATCCACTCATCCTCATCCAATCCTCATATTCCAAGGGAAATGCAAACTTCACTCATGACCCCTCCCCACTCGCTCCAAAGAACTCACAGCAGCAGGATTTGCTTTCTCTTTCTGCCTACACTGCAACATCATATGTTTCAGTCTTCCCCGATCACAGGCAAGAGCTGGACGATTATATGTCTCGATCTGGCCTTGCGGTCCGGTAGCAATGGCTTCTACACATACGATGTCCTCTTCACATCCCAAGCTGCCGGACGCTTGCAGCAGTTCAACCAAGGCATATACTGGGGAACTCTAGATTCCGCGCTATATTGTCGCATTTTCGCAGCTAGATCTCCCGGTTCCCTCCTGTCTTCATGTCGCCAGCCAAGACTTTCTATCTACATATTCCATCCAACAGACCACTACTACAATTCCTTCCCTCACCCCCTAACCCTCAACCCTTCAACCCTAAGTACATGTCTTCTACATATCTCCCGTCACCCATCTCCTTGAACTGGGAGCCCCCCCCATCCTCAGAGAAAAGGGTTCCGGTACATCCCTGGAGTTCTTTGGCATCATTCTCGATTTCATCTCCCTCCAAGCATCCCTGCCTACAGAGAAAATCAACCACATTTCTCTACTCATTTCAAATTTGCTTCTGGCCCACAGATACACCAAGTACCAACTTCTCTCACTGCTAGGTCCAGCTGGTGGTTCTCAGCCCAGTAGCCCACTGAGTTCACTGCTCTTGCTCCCTCCTCTGCTATCTGTGAAATGTACCCAGTTGTCATAGCAGCCATTCTTTGGGGGCATGAATGGTCAAAAAAGATCGTCATCGTCTAGACATAATGCAGTTTGTGCGGAGGTTCACCCTGGTTTCAGTCCAGCACCATTTCATTATCTGAGCCTTCCACATCCCAGGTCTCAAAACTCAATTGCTGATTCACTGTCCTGCTTCCCGATCCAGAAATTCAGACAGTTGGCACCAGCTGCCAACCTCTGCCCGATCCTGGTCCCACAGTTTTCAGCTACCATCTTTAATTGACCCCACAGCTAGATCAATTGGTTACTGCTTCCCAAGATGCCATCCTCAACAGCGTTGCTCCCTGCACGCTCTTGTCCAACCCGACTGGATGGCTCCGCAAACGGCCTTTCATTCCCTTCACTCAACGTCCTGACCCTCGCCAGCTTCATCACATTCACCCATTCAATTCTTGTGATTAAATCTTCCAATATTCAGGTTTATATCCGTAGAATCAACTTCTTCATAAAACAGGTGCACCATGTCCAGACTTGTCTCACACCCATATCAGCATGCTGATTTGGCTTTCTGAGGTTTCCTGTGCTGCACAGTCCACCACTTCAACCCTCGACTTCGATCCATCTCTCATGCATCCATATCAGAAATTTCCATGGATTCCTCCAACACACTCATCTTCCATCTTCATGTGAGAGAAATAATAGCAGTGTTGGATTTTATTTAAAGGCTAATTCCAGTATTTTAAAAGCTGGGTCCTATTTTTTTTTTTTTTACATATTTTGGGTTTGAAATGAAGTACAGACAGTTTTGGAATTGGTCCAGTAGATTGCCTCAGCCGGCAGCTGAGAATGGTGATCCTTTGGGGGAATTGCACAAGATCAAAGTGCATCCACTAGACATAAACATTAATATCAACTACATTTCCAGTGGAAATTTTTGTAGTGTGCCGGGGTGGTGGATATCCCAGAAGATGTGAATGATGAATGGTTGCGATTGTGTGTGTGTGTGTGTGTGTGTGTCAATATGTGTGTGTTAGTGCATGTGACTTAGTGTAGGCTATTAGTGTGGCTGTATGTGAGTGTGTATATACATGCACACACACACACCTTTATAGTAAACAGGCTAAGTTATTTCCAACAGCAAGTGTCCTCCTTCAGGTCCTCCTCTGGCAAAATTTTGTATTCTTTTTTACGGTTAAGTGTGACTGTGTCCGTGCTTGTAATTGTGTGGGACAAGCTATCTGAAATTATATAAGGAAAACTAAAAAAATAGCTGAGAATGCTGAAAGCTGAAAGAAATGTCAAAATCGCAGCTAAAAATGCATAAATGCAAAATGAAACTGCCTGAAAAGCTGAAAGATAATATATAAGTATATTATATATTATATAAGTATACGCACTTCCTCTCCTGCTACTTTATCCTGAACTTGGACCTGAATGTCCGTCTTTTGTGCTGTGAAGGTCTTTTCACTGCGCTTTAAATTAGCAGAGTGATTCTACAATGTAATGCTGTGCTGGTCTCTTTGACTAATGATTGTGATTTTGTCTAATGTGGAAATCTGCTGATGTGATAAACTGGTTCCAATAATGATGTCATACTGAAAAAGGATTCAAATGATGATGTCAGAGGTTCCAATTAT
The DNA here is from genome assembly GCF_042242105.1 of Pempheris klunzingeri. NCBI lineage: Eukaryota > Metazoa > Chordata > Actinopteri > Acropomatiformes > Pempheridae > Pempheris > Pempheris klunzingeri. The sequence continues at coordinate 2,689,179 of NC_092025.1, read as the reverse complement.
GATTTTTTCATAATGGCATGACGTAACCACAGGGTCTAAGAAGATTGTACACATGATATAACAATTTGCTCGCTATTGTTCTCCTTTTTTATTGATTAGCATAGTTTACTAACCAATACAGCATGCAATACGTCTAGCTGATTGCTCGTCTTTCAGCTCTGCAGAAACCTGATGGAGCAGGGAAACTTAAACATGCAGGGCATAGGCCCCCTGGACCAGGATTGGGAAACACTGAATTAGACAGTGAGCAATGAGATTCAATTAACTAACCAGAAAACTCATATTTCATCACCCTAAATCATTATAAATAAAAAGAAGTGTATCAATTCTGCATTTAGGTGCACTAACATTAATTCAAGAGTGAACACTGTAGTGTTACCATAGCAACCGCACAAGCTAGACACAACCTATGCCACACTTGTGTGGATAACTGTTAAGGCTATGAGGCTACAGCCTATCGTTGCTCAGTAAATTAACTCAAAAACTAACTTTTTCTAAAGAATATATGAACAGGGAATACATCTCCATACCTGGTGTTAAATGCATATGTACAAAAGCATCAGCTCTGCGTGGGACTGACTAATAGAAAGCACAGAAAGTGAATGAAGAAAGATTCATGATAAAGCTTGTTTGAAGTTAGCCATCTTTTTTTTGTCTGTTGATTTTGTCAGGAATTACAGGATGAGTCAGGATGAGATATTATATAAAACCAGATATAACTATTAGATCACAGTCAAACCACAAATTACAACTGTTATAATTATAACAGTAGAACACCACTTGTCAGTTAGAAATGGCTTTGACCAGACTCTGTGGTTAAAGCAACCCACTGTAGCTCACAAACACACATAAAGTGGTTGTATGTGTTGTATAAAATACTCACTCTCTTTTAGCTCAGGTTTTGGTCTCCACCAACTCTTGAGGGAAATATCCGTCTGCTCAATGCTCCACTATGTTCTCCAGCTGATTTGACTGTGTCTGTATGCTGTTTAGTGCTGAGCAGGTAGGTCTGAAAGCACAATGAATTCAGTTTATTCAAAATGAAAAAAATGTAAAACTCTTAAGTGTAAAGAACTAAGGGAACCAATTCCAGCTGATATTGGGAAAGAGGTGGCATACATGCTGGACTGGTCACCAGTGAAGAGTCAGAGAGAAAAGGACAGGCAGAGAATAAAGAGGGTGAGGAAGAACAGAGAGAGAAATCGACATATTAATAATAATAATAATAATAATAATATTAGTAAACTTTATTTATTTAGCACTTTTCAAAACAACTGTTACAAACTGCTTTACAGATCATAATAAATTAAATAGGGTATGTTTTTAAATAGAAAAAGTCTTTTAAAAACTAAGACTGACCCAACTGACCTGATAGAGAGGGGGAGACGGTTCCATAGAGTCGGAACTAAAATGGAAAAAGCATGGTCCCCCTTAGTTTTGAGAAGTGTAAGAGGACGCCATATTATGGAGAGCTTTGAATGTAATTAGGATCTTAAACTGAATTCTAAAACCTACAAGAAACCAATGAAAGTGTGCCAGATTGGGGGTAATGTGTTCTCTTCATTTAGTGTTTGTTAAAAGCCTGGCAATAACGAGTTACACTAGTCTAGGCAGGAAGAGATAAGAGCATTAATTAATTGTTCTACAATATTTTTAGGCAATGCAGAACTGATTTTATTTCTTAGTTAAAAGAAACACATCTGAACCAGTTTTGTAATGTGATTGTCAAAATTCAGGTTACGATCAAATATAACACCAAGATTTTTAGCTGATATTTTCATGTCTAAGTGTATAAGATATGGACCAATAGTCTTGGAAACATGGTCTGGGCCAGTGACCAGGATTACTGTTTTATCCGTAACTAACTGTAAGAAATCCTGTGACATTCAGTCTTTAATAGCATTGAGGCAACAGTGTAAAGTATTCAGATTTTTAAACTCATTAGACTTATATGACAAAAAGAGCTGAGTGTTAGATAATCTTGAATTGATGAATAATATGACCAAGGGGGGAGCAGAAACAAACCAAACAAAATGGGGCCAAGCATTGAACCATGTGGGACCCCTTACAACATTGGAGCAGGTGAAGAGCAAAATCGCCAGTAGCCACCCTGACTGATATTTTTGTTAGATAAGTTATGATCAACAGTGTCAAAAGCTGCAGACAAGTCTAACAAACCTAAAATGGAGTGATGGCCTGAATCTGCATTCATAAGAAGATGATTGGTGACTTTCAGCAGAGCAGTTTCAGTACTATGCAGATGCAAAAAGTCAGATCGAAGTGGGTCTAGAATGTTGTTAGCTCCTACTATTTCCAATAGATTCATTGTGCACTGCTACTGTATTTTATTGCTTGTTTTTATACCTGTTTTACACCTGTTTTATCTATTATATTGTATGCTTTATTTGTATTCTGTACGGCAACCTTGTGAGCTTTGAAAGGCGCCCTAAAAATAAAATGTATTGTTATTATTATTATTATAATAGTTGTTTAACAATGTTTTTTTTCAATGATTTTCAAGATAAAGGGTAATTTAGAGATTGGTCTGTAGTTTTTAGGGAGAGTTGGATCAAGGCCAGGCTTTTTATAAGGGGCTTAAAAAGGGCTTGTTTGAAGTAGTTTGGGAACAGACCAGAGGACAGAGACTCATTAATAATAGTGAGAAGACAGGGGGCGATGACTTGTAGTACCTCTTCAAGGTAGGATGTCAAGGCCACATGAGGATAATTCCAAGTGCGACAAAGTGTCCAGCAGATCATTCAGGGAAATAGGGGTGAATTCACACAGTAAAGTGGGGAACGAAACTGGAAATGTTCAGCATGAGATAGAGGGCGTTATTAAGGTTTTGATATTGTTAACCTTCTCAACAAAATAAGCCAAGAACACACGACAGTCCCCTGCAGAGGACCCTGTAACAGTTGAAGTGGAACGGTTTACAAGCTGATCAATAGTGCTAAACAGAACTCTAGAGTTCAATGTTTGTGCAGCAAGGAGGTTTGTAAAATATTTTAGTCTCTCTCTTCATTAAAATTAATTAATTATAGGAAGATAAAAGCTTTTTAATTTGACGGGGGTGTGCTGGCCAATTAGTTTTCTTCCACTGAAATGTTTGCTCTCCAAACTACTTAAAATGCACATACTGTAGGGGAATACTTTTTTTTTCTGGGAGGCATGTCCTTGAACTTCCCAGCCATCACTGCCTGTACTTGTCTGCGTGACGTTTTGAATGGTTGATTTGGAGGATCTCTGCACACAAACATCAGTAATGATAAAATTAAAAAAAAAACTAAATAATTGCTCTTCAATTGAAATAGTTTTTGAATTTTTGGATGTAAATGTGTTAAAAGTACACAGTATATGTATATTTGGCAAGTGGAAAGCATCACCAGAAAGTTTGACTATGTCTATTTTCCATGCATGCTGCTACAGGACAAACTGCAGTGGGCACTAGGTGACAGTGCCACCCAGTGATGAAGCCTGGTATACTGTGTTGCCAAAATAGCTCATTGACCTCAGTCCTTGACAAGCATCCACACAGTTCAGACAGATGCATGTTGTTTTCCTCATTTGCAGCCTCTGTGCTCTTATCAGTGTGCTGTGAAACACTGAAGACGCTGCCAAATGACTTTCACATCCAGTCAATTCAGCAATGGAAAACACATGCTGCACATAATAAACTATAATGTACTTCATGACTACTTCAGGAGATAGTAAGAGCATTGCTAGAGTAGTGATGGATGTATCACTATATTTTAATATAGACACATTTCAGTTTCTGATTGACTAGAGCAAACTGAAGATGAACCAGTCTATCTGTATCTGTCATTTCAGGCAGGCTGTCATGACTAGCATATCACAGTACATTCATCCCATTTTGTCATTTTGTTTTTTCTGTAAGATGAAGTTATTTTTTCCCCAATTTGTCTTTTTTTCTCTTAACCTCCAAGTCAAAGCCTGGAAACAGAAAGCAGAGCTAGAAATACTTCTGTAAAAACACACAGTAGGCCTAATGAGTGCACTGACCAAATACATTTTTTCAGATTTTTGTCCAGAGCCCATGTTGAACAGCAGCTTGTGTGCAGTTTACTTAAACAGGGTGTGCTATATAACCTGTTAGTCCCTCACGTGAGATGAGGTGCACAGTGATGTCCATGCTGAATATTGACACATCAGTCACTTTGGCCTGAATCCACTGCAACTGCAGGGTTGGATTAATATTCTGAAATGAGGAACTGAGTGAAGAGTACAATCCACGTCCTCTGGAATGAGCTGAGAGTCCTCTGCTCTCAGGAAATCACACTCAGTGCATGCTGGGAGAAACAGATAACAGCTGCTGATGCTTCTAATGAGAAGTAGTTGGTATTAGGAAACAGTCCTTCAGACTGGACTAATGTTCGTTCTAATTATCCTCACTTGGAGAGATCCATTTTAACAATAATAAGAAAGCTTCCATACTTCAGTTTGGTTTTTAAACAACACTGGCATCTCACTATACATTCATAGAACAAAGATCACAACATCCATAGCAACAACAAGAACAGCAATCTCCCAAATATTTCTATTTCAGTTTGTCCTTTGATTTCAGATGAAACAGGTTTTGAAACAGGTGGAAACAGTTAATAATCATGAGGGGGAAACTTGGAAGCTCCTGATGACTCTATGAATTCCACTGCAGTTAACATTAGAGAATGAGGAATCTGTGTGATAATTAACTTTAAGAAACAAAATAAAGATTTAAAATAATGTCTTGTTTGCAATTTAGAATGTGATCTGATCTACCGTATTTTACCGTAAAAATATTTTTACATATATTAGCCGCACCAGACTATAAGCCGCAGATATATACGTTGTGAAATGAGATATTTACACAGAAAGATTTTGTAAATGTTTATTTCCATATCTTAATTGTTTCCAAACGGTGCCTGTAAAACGGCTGATCGAACAAAAGAGAAACGTCATTAATGTTTTTATTCATCCTCCTCCTGTGCACTGAAACGTTAGCGAAGAAAAATCTATAGATTAGCCGCATCGTTGTAAGCCGCAGGGTTCAAAGTGTGGGGAAAAAGTAGCGGCTTATAGTCCGGTAAATACGGTAGTTCATAATAGATTCAACTCAATATTATTGGGTTTGGCCCCAGGGAACTGTTGGGCTTCACCAGAGAATGGTACATGTTTCTGTCTTTTGAACGGAGGGCTCCCTCTCTGAACTCCGTTTCCCAGAGTCCTTAAGTTTTCACACATAGGTGCTAAATGCACCCCTGGACCCAGCTTTACAGTCAGAATTGGCCAATGAAGGACACATGACCCTACAACCTCAGGCCACAAAGCCAGATCTTCCCCACTGATCTAACTCTTTTCCTGATATCTCTCCTGGACGGAGGAGAGATCACCTCTCTCTGACCCCGGCTCTGGACCTATGAGGGTTTAAACTCCAGCCTCAGTGTGGCCTGTACCAGAGCAGGCCACCTTTTTCATGGCAGCAACACAAAGCCCTGCCTGAACCAAGCTTATCAGTGCCAGCAGGTATGATCCAAAGTCTGCCAGCTGATCATCAGAGCAACAGGAGCACACCAGCAAGTTAGCAGAGAGCTGCTGACTATCAAGGGACAAAGGAGCGACCGGATTCCTCCAGCCTGCAACCAGGACAGCAAGGACTCATCAACAGGCTAAGAAAGCAGCACACTCAAGGGCACTCCTTCTCCCAGGACTGGTAACAAACTCTAACTGGGCATATATAGCATAGCATAACTATAAACATGGCTAAGCAATGGTTTAACCTTGTAAATGTATTTGTTTTAATTTGCTTTAATGTCTGTTGAGTTTGATCGTTGTGATGTGTTGTAGTTTACTGTGCAGACATACAGTTAAATTGAGGTTAGTTTAATAAATGTTTTAATCCACATGCTGTCTTCTTTAATATTGTACAAGAGTGAATACTGCCAACCTCTACTCTGTCAAGAACTCCGAAATCCTTCAACTGGCTGTCAATATGGTAATTTTGGTAGTAGTTATTAAGTTAATTATTAATCATAATGCCAAGTTGATAGCTCAGTTATTTTATGAGACTGAATCAATTCAATCTTTTTCCTCATTTATCGAGGTGGTGCCCCAATCAAGGTGGACTTTACAGTCCCAAGTCCCATTAATTTAAATAATTATTAATTATCTTTGATAGTTATTCATTATTCCTGATAAATTGCCCCATACAAGTTACCTTTAGCACAACATTTTTAGTGCCGCTGTATGAGGCAGAGTATTAATTGTCCACACATAATTGGAACCCCTACATTTTTGGTGCCGCCGTGAGAGGCAAGGTACCAAATCACAACAGAACCAGCGCTCAGTCATGTGGTCAATAATCCCACTCATATATAAATATGTATGCTTTGTGCCATTATTTGTAAATGTTTCCACCAAGCAGCAACATCTTGGCTGAAATGGAAGCCAGTGAGGAAGACTGGCTAAACTATTAGCGAACTAACTATCAGTCACTAGTTTCAAGTCTTCTTCAACACAGCATGATGTTCATTTAGTGAATTATGGTCCTATTTAAAAGAAAACAGACCAGGAAGCAGGGGAAGCTTTAGAGCGGGCCTACATTGTGAATCAGAGGCGATCTTCAAGGCACAAGTGCTACTTCTGGCTTCAAAAAACCAAGATGGCGACGCCCGTAAAGCCAAACTCAAGGTCACAAATCAATGTGTGAAGGTGTGAGCTAAGGGGCTAGCCTGCTGCTGTGCTGTTAGCTCCGACTGTGAAGTTACCCGTCCTATCCTAGGAGTGTGCTCTTTTTCACCACAGTTAACCCAACCTTGATAACTGGTGTTAGGATGGTTTGTGTTGACTGCTCCATTAAAGGCCACAGCTGTTCAGTCGGACCCCCCGGCCCACAGTCACTCTGTAACAAGCTACATACATAGCTGTGAAATGTTTTGCCGATCAGTCAAGATTTGTTTTTATCGCCCTGTCCACAAAATTGAGAACACTACAGCATGCAAATATACAGTAGATACCACCCGCTTAGACTGCTGTTGTTTCTAACCACAAGAAAGCGGCACATGAGCTGCACAGCTGAGCCGCAGAAACACAGAGTTAGTTTAACTTCTTAGCCTTCGCTAGCTTGGTAGCTTCAAGCTAGGAGGTTTTAGCAACCAGGCTTCATTCAGCCACCTCAGCTCCACCTCTTAACCATTTTTGGAACAGCTGGGAGCTGGAGGAGTTAGGTACTGCCAAGATGGCGACCACCAGTGAGCTGCCCACTGAGCTTCACTTTGGATTTCAGAGCCCCGTGGGTGATGTCACAGAGACTACGTCACCCACGTCACGTCACGTTTGATTCAGCCTGTGCATTTGACTGGGGTGTTTTCATGATGTATTCAGCTTTGCCAACATTTGAATTCTCCCCACACATAAAGGATGAGAATGAATGTCAGAATTGAAGGTAACATTTCTCAATCAAACGGGCTGCAAGCACACAAATGGGACCATTTGAAAAGGCCTGGGTCCCCCTGTTCATTTGTAGGTGTTTTAGAGCAGACTGGTAAACTAATTTGACTACTGAGAAAATTAAAGTGTTTGTAATTATCATATCTTGTAACTTCATGTATGTAGAAGAGGAAAACATTTAGGGGATCAGCTCCTCATCACCAAGAAGAACTGGAGCTAAAGAAAACAGGTTTCCTAATGAACATTGGTTTATGTGACCAGATTAGAGAACTGCTCCCACAGGGACTGAAGAGCTTGAAATAAACCCTGTAACTTTATTGACTTGCAGCACTGCTTCATTGTGCACATGCTTTTGGGAAAGGAGTGGACAGAAGAAGTCCTATTAGCCTGACACAAGAAGGTGGACAGGCGCTGCTAACTGATCTGGACCAGTATGGATATAAGGCTGCTCAGAGGAAAACCAGTGAAGTCACTTTGCTCTTGTTCTTAGGGAATATCAAATCTTAATCTTGAATATCATCTTAAGGGAATATCAAACAAACTGGTGTTGGTTTATTCATTTTGAGTGCACAATAAAAATAAGATGATTTATGAAAATGTAAACATTGAAATATTTTATCTAAAGACCCAAACACCAGGCTGATAGATGCTGCCTGCAGTGCACAAAAACATGATGTAACAAAACAAACGAGCTTTTCTAATGATCTATTTCACAGAGCTCCGTAATGACCAGCAGACACACACTTTTGAGATTGTTTGGTATGATAAGTTGATAAAAGCATGAACCACTAGCCACACTCCTGCACAACATGACATAGTTCAATTCAGCATAAATACAATCAACTGTTAGTGTAATTTGTCCTAATGTTCACATGAACAGCATTTTGAGCAATGTACCCATAATATTAGCTGAGCAATGAAATCAAATATTTCTGGCGGGTTTGAAAGACAAAGAACGATCAGACAGTTTCAATGATTCTCATCCTTCGCTCTGCCGTCAGTAGTGAGAATCACATTTATAGAAGCTGCAAGTTACTCAGGCAAAGTCTGCTTTTCACTATGAATTTACTGACTCAAGTCAAAGTCTTAGAGGTTTTATCAAGTGGATACTAACAAGAATGTGCATTCAGTTATGAGTGACTTTCCATCACCAATGGCTGACAGTGTTTGAAGTGTTTGAGCCTCATCCATCATAAGATCATCATTTCAAAGCCGCCATCTTTCTCATTAAAGATGCATATATTAGTGCAGTGACTGACAGGAATAAAAACTTGCAGAGACCCTGTTCTAGAGCGAACGAGGGAGGTGAATGGTAGATGGTAGATGGACAGTACTTGTATAGGGCCTTTCTAGTCATTTTGATCACTCAAAGCGCTTTCACACTACATTCACACTCACACATCATCATTCATGCAGGGAGTGAAGTAGGACTTCATGTCTAACCGGCTGCACATACAGTCTGGCGATGGAGGCACTTGGCAGCCATCTCTCCTGGTTCTGGCTGATCTGCCCTTTGCTCAGTATTTCCCATCTGCACCAGCTCTGTGGACACATCAAGTTCACACGTATCTTGATGAAGATGAAAGCATTGCTTTTCAAAAGCATGCGAGACAGGGCCAACGTGGCTACGTTACAGTTTCTGTCTTGGTCGTCTTTGCTGGCTCTTTGTAAAATACATTTTGGACAAACAGACAGCGAGCTGTTGAGAGACGATGCTGTGTTGTTTGTCGCCACTATTCCCCAGCTATCTGACCTTTCTTTTTATGGGTTCTTTTATGCTGTGAGGATAAATCAGTGTGGGCTACGGGAAGGATAAGCCACAAAAACAACCCTAGACCATAAAACCTTCAGATCTTGACTTGATCCTGGGTGCTATGGCTTTGAGCTTCATCTCTCAGCTGCACTGGTAATATAATACTTTATGATAACATGTCTGGATGGGCACTGAGCGGTTGACTCTCCCTCCTGTGAGCTGATAGCACCGGTGCTGTGGTTGTTTTTCACATTTCACTCGCTGATAAAAAAAAAAGATGACTCAAGCCCTGCTCAAATGGAAATCCCCTGGCCTTTCACTTCGAATTCCACTCAGCGCCCCACCAGTATATGGAAAAGGTTAAGATGCTCTGCATGTATGAGTGCACCTACACATTTAACATGAATCCAAAAATGTTACATAAAAACAAACGAGCGCTGTACGAGCATTTCATCACGTTCAGGAATAATTCATCATTTATGCAAAACCCGACTGGACACCATCCATCAGCATTCCTGCCGAGATCCAGTCTGACTTTTAAAGGTCGTTCACGAGTGACTTCTCTCATGGAAGACTTCCTGAAAGGTTACGACCAAGAAACTGCTCCACACAGCCACTACTATTGTGATATTTGGCTTGTTACCCAAGAAATTAAAAGAGTAACGACTCATTGTAATGATGAAGACAGTGATTTATGGCTCAAAGTGCATGGCACTTGGCACATACTCCAGTTGCAGTGCAGTAATTATCTCTATTACCTAAGCTGGTGCTGACCCATGCCTTACAGGTTACAGTTGAGAGCAAGTTAGAAAAACGTTTGGTGCATGATCATTCATGTATTTTACCGGTGGTCATGGGTCCAGACAGCCAAACAGGAAGTGGCAGCTTCTGGTAGGCTTTGTAGTAGAGGGAACTCGGACTGAACCATTCTGAGAAGAGAGAGGGGGGTTCTGTCTCAAGGATAAACTTCTCGTTGTTATTTCTGTCTGGGGACAGTTACAATAATGATGAGGAACTGAATTCCCACATTGAACACATTGAATTGAAATCCTATTTGACTGCCGTAGTTATTAAAAGCAAGGGGTAGACATACCTCATGGTGGGTTGTTGGGGTTTAGTTGTCCAGTTCAGGTGTCCTGGTTCTGATGCAAAGGTACTGGATTCAACAAGTCTGAACTGTTTTTGGTGTTATGCAGAAAAGTGGTGATTCAATAATGTGGTCAAACACACGTAAGCACTGCACAAACTAACAGCCACGCTAGCTGCATCATCGTGCTCACATGCTGACATTTAGCAGGAATGACGTTTACCATGTTCACCATTAGTTTAGCATGTTAGCATGCTAACATTTGCTCATTGGAACTAATGCTAAGTAGATCTGACAGGAATGTCATGAGTGTACCGCTGGATACTGATAGTGTTAGATGTAAACATGATAGTTAGTGACTTTAAACCACATCACTTCATGGCCTTTCACCGTATCACTCCGCCAATCTCACTTACTAACACTACAGACAAACAGAATTGTGTAGTTCCCATAAAAAGTAAGGCACAAAATACTCCATCACAAAAATATCCAAGTAGTCAGAATTAATTAAATGATGTAAGTCACACCTCTAAACATTAGTAAAAGTGATCTACTAATTAAATAGTACCAAAACTACATCTCATCTTACATTAGTTTTGCAGGTATTCGGTCATAAACCAAAGACACTTTTATGTGACGGTGGTGTTGTAGACGAAACGTTCAACTTTGAATAGTGCCTTTACATCTCTGGGTAAATACTCAGCAATCAGAGAAGTGCTGAGACACACACACACACACACACACACACACACACACACACACACACACACACACACACACACACACACACACACACACACACACCACTTTGTAAAATGGGGCTGCGTTGATTGCAGGCTGATACTGACAGACAGTCCCGACACTGGCTGATCCAGGAAATACATCAGTGACGAACCACAAAGTTAATGGGATACATCTTCATATCAGCACACACACCCCATCAGGCTGAGAAGAGGACACACTCTTCAAGAAGACATTTGCATAAAGCGCCTACTTACGACACCCAGCTGCAGTGACACAAAACAAACAAACACTGCAGTCTGTCAAGATTCAAAAAACGTGTGTTGGTGTCACCTGCTGGTAGATCTCTGTGGGGAGGAGAAATGTCAGACTAATTCGCAGTGACAGCATGGCAGCCGGAGCAGCTTCTTCTTCTCCTGAGCTGGTAAACACAGTGGTTCTGCAAATTAACCTCATTTACATCTTTAAGCTGCTGTGGCCGCTCACCTCAGCCCACAGCCGGTCACAGTCCCACCATGTTTGTTTAGCCGCTCCGCCTGCTCTCGTGTGAGGTGGAGCATGTTTTCTGTATGGCAGTCATGGAACTTCAGCGGGGATCCCATAATAACCAGAATGACTGTTTGTTTAACTGAAGCTATTTAAAGAGGAGCAGGGCTGTCCATATACAGTGACACAGAAAATATCACAACATATCAATAACATTTTGTGAGAAGCAGCGGTGGAAAGTTAAGTGTTAAGTTTGTACTTTACTGTAAGTGCAGCTTTCACGTACTTGGGTATTTCCATTTTCTGCTACTATCACTATATTTAACAGGCAAATACTTATTCACTGATTTTTATTTGACAGCTACAGTTACTAGTTACCTTCAGACTAAGATGCTACCTATAAACATATGATGGGCTTATGAAATACACCACTTTGCCTTGCTGTTGGCTTGTGACCTCTTACAAAACAGCAGCGTCTAGTTGGGGCCCTTGGTTGAATTGTTGGCAATTCTACAAAGACACATTTCCCCTGTAATCATCTGTTCTGATGTTTTCAGTCACATCATTGCTGAGGCCCAAAGAGGTCACAAAGATTCAGAACTTTTGTTTTTTTCTTCATTGATAATGTCACAACCCCTCTGATTTATGTGGTGACCCCTCAGAGAGAGACGGACCACTAAACTAGCTCCATCTTTACCAGCTGCTGCTCGATGCATCAGTACTAACGATCCAATAGTATATAATAATGTGTTTTTAGTGCACTGAATGTCTTCTCCCACTGTTCTCAGGATGTGTGGGTGTGATTGACTCTCCTGTTGGTTTTGTTCCATCTGTGAACGTCACAACTTTATCACCTTCATAAGTTTTCCAGTTCTGATGAGTTTTCTGTCATTTTACTCATTTTGATTCTGTACTTTCAATTATCTGATTTTATTCAACATATTGACATGTTTAAGCGTTGATTTACCCTGGTGGTGTTGTATAAATGTTTTCAATTATTCTGATCATATAATTAGGACATGGAATTTGTTCAGGGGACAAACAGCAGTGTGAGGGTGCTCACATCTTTAAAGCGTTCAGGAACAACATTTGTCTCTTAATAACACAGTGAGTGAATGAGGGATGAACTTCATTTAGCTTGTTCAGTTTCAGAGTTCTGGGTCTTGTTCACGCAGGAGAGCCGAGTCACTTCCCTTTAACCAACTTTCTTCCACTTGGAAGAAGTGTCAGCCTTTACACAACAAATACGAATCCTTTAGCTTTCTTTGAAATTTACAACTAAACTGTAGTTTCTATAATACTGTATCTTCTTTTATTTTAAAGGACAGGACGACATTTTGGGAAATACAGTTGTTCACTTTCTTGGCTAGAGTTTGATGAGAGCCCCAATATCTGTACACTGTACACACACACACACACACACACACAAATGACATGTAATATATATATATACCAGCATCATGTTTTAACTTTGGGCAGAACCATGCTAGCTCTATCCCAGGGGTGTCCAAACTTTTTTCACTGAGGGCCACATACAGAAAAACATCCAAAGGGCTGGGCCACTCACTAGAAGTGAGCTATGCTGCTAACTTTAATCCACTAGAGGTGATGTATATAGCCTCACCTCTAGTGGATTAAAGTTGGCAAATCAATCAAATGTAGGTAAATTCTGCTTGATAACTGAATATGATTCAAGAAAAAAAACAGCCTTTCCATTAGTGGGCTTTCATTTATTAGTTGTGGTACAAGCCTTGTGGGCTCTTGTTCAGTGTGTTCAGGTGATCAGTGAGATCCACTACACATGCCAACCAGAGAGGGTTGGCACCCCACCAGCATCAGCATCAGAGTGGGAAGCTTGAAATAGTCTGTGCTAGAGCCCTGGTGCTCGAATCAACAGACTTACCTCCACTTTCTTGCCCCTCGGCGGACACCGTAGATTCCTTTGCGCTCCCCTGTCCCAGCTGGAGCTCCATCCGTCGTACCTCCACACAGCTCGTCCCATTTAAGTCCCACCTGCACCTGGCCCAGCTTCAAAAACATCCTCACCTGTCGTGGTGCTCTTTAGACTGCTAACATCAAGCAGCTCCTCCGTAATGCAGAAGTGATCTTCATTAGTTATCAGCTGTGCTCTCATCACACACGCGTCTGAAACTTTCTACACTCACTTGCTCTCTTACGTTTCCTTAATTCTGCCATGTTGGGTCACCTGTAGCACATTTCTTCTTCTATTACTCATCTTATGGAGAAACTGCCTCGTTCAAGACAGTTACTCCACCTAGCGGTGAGACTAAGAAGTACAACACAGTCCAGGGCAGGTTCCATGTGTGGGCCACATTCCAATACATTTTTAGAATTTCCTGCGGGCCAATGAAAATTGGAGCACGGGCCGCAGTTGGCCCACGGGCCGTAGTTTGGACACCCCTGCTCTATCCCCTTGTTTCCAGTCTTAATGCTAAGCTAAGCTAACTAGCTTCAGACTGTTATTTAATGGACACTTAAAACAATAATTTCACCCGACCGAAGAATCCAAATTTCATTCATTTGACACCTCAAAAAGAAAACATTAGTATACTCTATATAAACTGAAGTAAAGTATCTGTTCTGTCAGGTTAACACAGACTCTCACAGAGCTGAGGCTACGAGGGGGGAGCAGATGATCAGAGGTAGTATGGGGGGGCTCTGCTGGCATGATGTTTTTGGTATCACATCCACAAGATGGCGCCAGAGCTCTCTGTGGTGATCAGGCAGGACTGCAGGCCTGTCATCCAAACACCTGATGGGGAGGTGTGCACTGAGAAGTGATATCACTGACTCATTGTGATATTACTCATGGAAAGAAGCCTTAACGTAGACTGATTCAGAATCAGAGGTTTACTCTCTCCACATGTGTTTGGTTTTTACAGAGGCCTCTGGTATGCAGAGATGTCAGTCGCCTCTCCAGCCCGAAATGTTTCCATGTCTGTGTTGAGGCTTGAACTAGCTTCTCACAGATGATGTCTCCTTAACACGCTGAGAACACAGCGGCTCTAATTCAGACAAGTGTGTCCGCTCCCGTCCCTGACATCAGTGAGACAGAGCCGCAGTCAGACGGCCGCGTCCTGCCTGCGTCTGTGCTCTGATGGATGTCTGTCTGACAGGCCGCCGCCTGAGCAGCAGCAGCAGTGCTGTGTGTTTGCTGTCTTGTGTGCAGGCACCAGTGAGCCTGTGAGGGACGGAGACATCTGTATATTCAAGTTTTCTACTCCTGCAATGTGCTGCTCAGTGTGCATGGCAGGACACGAGGAGGTGCACGCTCGCCTGGCTGCGTGGCGAGCCGTGGCCGCCATCATTGTTTGTGTGAGACTGTGAAATAAAGATGAATCAATAAACTGAAGATATATCTGTGTGTGTGTGTGCGTATGAGGCCTATAGGCTGTGTGGTGTTTTGTATCCAGGCCTGAAACATCTGAGCAGATTTTCATTTCATTTCATCATTTATGATTTCTGTCATTAGTTAAAGGTGTAAGAAGTGTCTCCTGTCTTCATATAAACACAAAGAAAACAAATATAATGGGCGAGGAAGCGAAAAAGTTAAATACTGGTTTGATTTCAGACTTTGATTACCGAAAAAAATGGTTAGTGAGATTTGGAAGTAGCCAAAATTCAGGAAATATGGTTTAATCAAAACTGAACATACTGAAGTGAAAATGATGGGGAATGAAGGAAAAGATCCCCGTGTGCCCAGCAGAACTGTGCAGCATCATGTTGGGCTTGATGAACAAGATGTATGTGTGTTAAATGAAGCAGAAAATGAAACTCATTTTGTCTTATGTTGTCATTTCTATCCCGATGTCAGAGCGAAGGATTTCAGTAGAACTAAAAAAAAAAAAGAGCCCTTTTTTGTTGGGAGATGCTGCAGTAATGAAAAAAGGATGAAGCCGCTAAGACGGGATGCTCAGCTCGGTGGGGCCGCTGCGCTCTGAGCTAAATGCTCATCTTTATTTTTCAGGTATAATGTTCACCGTGTTCACCACCATAGCTTCTCTGCTAAACCGAGCTAATTAGCACTGAACACTGAGGCTAAAAACAAAACGAGGGGACGAGGAGAAATTTAACCTGATGATGGTGCTAGAGGGAAAGTGAAGGGATCTTATAGACTTCATACATAATTAATTCATTTCTTCATTCCATTTACTGATATGAATGAAAATAAAGGCCAATTTAGAAATATATGGATAGAATATATTGATGTTAAAAACTACAATGTGCATATATCCACCTACTGAGGCATTTACTGCTGAAAATAAACACACACCCACAAAAATTTGTGAGCTGTAAACACACACACTTTCAGCCATATTCTCCAGCTGAGTTTATGTGTTTTCAAGCCTCATTTGCAACATTTGAGAAGCTTGCGTTTTTCTTTTTTTTTTCTTAATACGAGGTTCCCGGAGGCCACGTACACAGACACAGTCAGCACATTCTGGCAACATGTACAAGCATGATGTTTATTTTACTCATCAGAAATCAGAGTTGCCTTTGTGCCCAGCGAGGGCTGGATTCCCAGGCTTCACAGAGGCCTTAGTGCAGCATTTACAAGCTGCAGCTGAATCACACGGTGTCACAGGGATTTCAAAACAGCCAAGAGGTTCCATCCAAACACCCTCACACACAGTGCTGCAGTGGGACAGCTCAGCAGAGCCGCTGTTTATTATGTGGGAACTGGTAATCAAGGGGAAGCAGGTTATTTTGTCCTGAAACAGCTGGCACTTGGTTTTTGTTTATTGTTCATTAGACGCCATTTGCTGTTCTTTAACTTTTGTTAAAAAGAACACAGTGGTTTTGTTTCTTTGACATGGTGATGTGGAGTCACCTCCTCTGCCTGCTGCCTTCATGTCACGTGGGAATAACTGAGGAGACGACTTCTTGGTAAAAAGCAAAGTGGAAGTGTTCGCATCTGCAGCACTTTGAAGGCTTAAAGACAGTGATTGCGCTCGTCTGTAAAATTCTGGTTTCTCCTCCAAAGCTTTTTCACATATGCACTTGGTTCTGGAGATCATGTTTTACACAGAGCCAAACATAGAAATGGAAACCGCAAATGACAAATCCAGCAAGTTGTACGCTCTCATGAGGTGAGTGAGGTCACACAGTCCTTCTGCTGCATGTGAAGCTGAATGCATCTTTTTGTTCTTCCCCCACCAGTGACACCACGATCCAGGAGGAGAAATCAAAGTGCACTGCTGAGCTGCGTTTCCCATGACCCATAGGCTCGGCTGAATGGCATTTCCACCCACTGTACCAGGCTCCTGTTTACTCCCTGACCCCGCTGACTCGAGCGCAGCATCACTGCTGAAGATCTCATAGGGATCCACTTACCTGATTCTTTTGGAGGCCTCTCTGATAGCACGTTTATTCTATTACATCTATTACGATCTGTAATGAATTATTTACAAATTGGTTGTAAGCAGATACACACATATATACATATATATACACACACACACACACACACACATATATATATATACACTGTTGCCCATAAAGTTGGAATAATTGTTCAATACCCCCAATTTTGTTAAAGCCTGAACACACAGTCTGCAAAGGTTCATTGTGGTTTAAGTTTCACTGTGATATGTTTGGAAGAGTTTGATCAATAGAGTTGAGAAGATATAAACTTTATTTATCAAGAATAAATCCCATTGTCACAATCATTTCATGAGAAGAGGTAAAAAACATTTATGGGCAACAGTGTATATATTTATATTATATATATATATATATGTACATTTTTGTCTGAGCCTTTCTTTTTAGTTCTGAGCTGCTTCTGGTGGCCTTCATCGGCAGATGGAGTTTGCTCAGTTGTCATGGAGAGTAAAGAAGTCTTAATAAATAAATAAATACTATATTAATAAATCTAAGTACAAACAATAAGTAAAAATAATGAATCAATGTTGTATTCATGTCAAATATGAATATATATTGTACATAATATAAAACATATGAAATATGGACACATATTTCATATGTTATCCTACATGTATACTGTCAATCATTATGATCACCTTATATCTTCTTAGAAATGTGTGAATTGTGTCATAAATGTTATAAACATTTAATAACTGCCTATAAATGCTTAATAGGGAGTTGAAATTAACTTGACAATAAAATGTTGATTCCTGACAGTAGTCTGTCATATTATTGATAATATGTAGTCCAGTGTTTCTGTCACACTCCACTTACACGTGTTCACTTCATGCCTTTGAAACGTCTCAGTGAGCAGTGCAGCCTCGTGTTTTCTGCCTCACTGTTACCAGAGGTATGCAGAGGAGTGATCTTCCTGTGTAAGCCCCAGTGGCTGGCTAACATACATTACCTCCTACCCAACATGTGGACCGTTTGTTCATTACTGCATGCGTTTGATCCCGACAGCGTGTTCTACTCATTTGTTAACAATAATCAGAGATCTAAAGCAGGCCTCGTCCTCCAGCTTTGATCATAAATTCATGGCTTTTAAAGCCCTGACAGCAGCCATTCCCTTATCAGCCCTAATCTGAGACACAGTTAAACTCCCTCTGTCACCACAGCTTGAATGAAAAGTGTTGAATTGTCTCAAATCTTATTGTTTATTACCATCCATCTGAGATGCAGTCCTCTGTCCTTATCTCATCCTAGAATTTGTTTAAATGTTGAAACTTTTATATTTTGACAGGATAAGCAGATCAACATTATTCATGACAGAAAACTCTTCTTGTGGTCTAATCTGCAAACGGTGGAGCCTCTGAACGCTAAATGCTGAGATGATCTCCTCAGCCTCATCACTTTGGGAAGAACAATCTAATTCTGCAGTAGCAAACAAGTACCAAAAAAGTACGAGGACTTCTTTGTTAGTAACAGTTTTATTCCATAGACATTATTCTGAGGAGGAAAACAAGTCATCTGTTGATTCATGAACATTTCAAACGATCATATACAAGGAGCTAATGTTTGTATTGCTGGATTCAAATGCATCTGTCTGCCAGAGTCTTCCTCACCGTCACTGCAGTAAAGCATGGGCTCAGTGTTTCACAGAGGAATGTACGACTCTTATCTGAACATCAGTCAGTGAACTGAAATAGCAGAAATATGTATAAGAAAGTATCCACTGACTTTGTATTTGAGAAATATGCTTGTTTTTAATGCCAGTAGTTTCTGTATGCTTTTCTGTATTATGTTAAAAAGTCGACTGATCTATTAGACAGTTCACACTGTTCACTATTCCTTCTACTACTATTACTAATCCTGACCTGGATGTGTGCATCTCATGTCCATGTGACAACTACGTGCCTTAAAGTTAATAAGCCATTTTAATTTCTTTACTTTGGTGAAACTACCGAACTTTCTCCAAACACGCCTTTTAAGCTTCCTTCCTTCCCTGCACTGTAATTACTGTCTTTTCTGTTTAATATCCTTATTATTGTGCAAATAAACGAAACTCAAATAACTTAACAAGCAGGGAAAAACTTGCTAACAGCTACACACCCGCCACAGTAATGAGTACTAATTTAATCCTCATGCCAGTGTGTATTTGATGCCAGAGGACCAGAGACGAGGAAGCCAAAGACTTGCAGAGATGGGAAATCAAAAGTGCTGGCACATATAACAAAAGCTATAGAATGTCTGACAACAGCTTTATAACACAATTAGTCATGCTAACCAGAAAGCATGTAATCCAGTTACAACAGCTATTGCCAGGAGGACTTTTATTTTGAAAATGCACTTCACAAATGAAATCACTGCAGTGTCGCCAACTATCAGTCAGTGATGTGACCTCTTGGACAGGACTTAAGAAATGAACTCTTTTTGTGGCGCTGCTCAGCAGTCTTCAAGGTGTTCTGAATGTTTTAGAGAGTGGAGCTCCTGAGAGAGTGCTGTTCCTGCTCACAGTCTGGTGCATGATGGGAGCTGATAGGACTCGCAGCCAGCGGTGGCCCCGGCTCAGCTCTGTGCTTTGTTCCCTGTCCGTGGGGTTAATGGTTTTCCGTACCGGGTGGTGAGGGAGGAGCAGCGCAGGTTTTTCAAGCATTCTGTGTCGGAAAATTAGGATGCAGCCTCTGTTGTCAGAGCCGGGGAGCTGTCTGCCACTTTCCCAGCAGCCCTTGGGCCGGTGACAGGGAGATGGATGATATCTGCAGCCTGGCTGCACCTCTCCCCCAACACACGCACACACACACGCACACACACGCACACACACACGCACACACACACACACACACACACGCACACGCACACGCACACGCACACGCACACACACACACACACACACACACGCACACACACACACACACACACACACACACAAATAGAACAAACATAAACACACCTACACACAGACTCTTTCCTCCCTTTCTTACCCTCTCCTCATATTGTCTTTTCCTCTGACACACACACACACACACACACACACGCACACACACTTACAGACTGTATGAGTATTTGTCTAGTACACCTCTCTGTTTGCTGCCTTTGGCAACAAAACCAATATCCTACATATCAGGGGAATGACAACCTCACAAGTGAAAACAATGAAAATGTTTTGAGGGGAAACTGCAGGATTCCTACACTGTTTGCTTCCAAGGAATAAAACATTATACCTCTAAATAACCAAACACAGAACACATTCTTGTATGGATATTTATTGAAATCACTCTATTTACAATATGAATACTATAACATGTACAATTATAACAACCTCTGTCAGATAAAATACAAAAAATCTGTATTTGTAAATGAATTTACTTTGAAAACACAAAGTAAATACAGAATTGTTTATTAACACACATATTATAGTGACAGTTCTTTTGATTAAAGACAACACACACACTCATACTGTCCAACTGCAGATATGACTTTGGGAGGGAGGCTGGACTCAAAATATGTGTGTGCATCACAGCAGTATACAGAATATAAGTGTGTGTGTGTGTGTGTGTGTGTGTGTGTGTGCGCTAAGTAGTTAATAGTCCATCTCTTACCTTTTGCTCTTCTCTTGTCCTCCCCCCTCCCATCTCTGTCCTCCTCCCTTCCCCCCCGTTCTCATTGTCCTTACCTGCTATCCCGCTCTCCGCCACACTGCTGATGTTCCTGCAGTCGGGACCCAATCCAGCGGCCGTGTCACCTGAGCAACAGCCGCCCGCATACTAATGAGGAGCTGAGGGGAGGGGGAGCTCTCCTCAGCCCCGGCAGGAAACGCCCCCTCCACTTCACTTCAATCCCCCCTCCCTCACCCTTGTTCTTCCTCTTCTTCCTCATCGCTGTGGAAGAACAGGGAGAATTTTGGGGGCTGTAAAAGGCGGAGGATGGTAGAAGCACAAGAGGGAGAGGAGATGGGACGCAAAAGGTGAGGAGAGGAGGACAGGAGAGGAGGGCTGGGGGGGTGATATAAGAGACAGGGAGGGAGGGGGAGGAGAAGGAGATGGAGGCCTGGTAGGGAGCAGGGTGTTAAGGGAAGCATCCATCACTGTTTTAAGTGACTGCAGTGGGACGGAGCTGAGTAAAAGGTCGTCTGGTCTCTCCCTGTGCACAGTGGGCACCTGGGCCGAGCTGAGCCGCTTCCAAATGACTCCAGGCTAATTATCTCACGCAGGCCGTCTGTTGCGGCAGTCTGACACTTTTACTGACTCACTCTACTACTGCAAGTGCACAAACAAAACAAGGCAGTCATACACCGAACACTATCCTCCACTCGTGTCTGTTACCAAAATGGATCACACAGGAACAGACTAGACAGTGAGGCTGTTGTGATTTGTCTTACCTTTGAATGCAGAGAAGGACAGACGATTGCCAGGACTCCTAAACAAGGAGAGATAATGACAGCAATTTAGAACGAGTGAAGGGAAATAGAATATACAGGAGGACGGACCATGTTCACTCCCTCTACAAAGATGGGAAAACCCTCCGCAAAACTACAGAGTGAGAGCAAACAGGAGCAGAATTTATCTGTGAAACATCAGCTCTGTTGTGGACGATCCCACAAAATCGGAGTAAACACGCTGTGATTATCCAAGTGTCCACCTGCCCGGGGGCTCGACGGATGCACTTGAGGACATGCCAGGAATTTGTGGTCATGACCTATTTCAAGGACACAAAGCAAACCAGCAGAATGTGACTAGCTGAGCATGTGTGTATGTGGAGAAGCATGTGTGTTTGTGTGCTAGAGTCAAAGTGAGAAGTCTTATTTCCAAGACAAAGAGGCCAGCCAGTCTGAATCTTTAGTTTACTTAAATAACTAAGTGCAACCCTAATGCTGCGTCGGCGTACAGAGGGAGAGGCTCAAAGTGGAAACTCTGCCAAAGTTACAGCAGTTCAACTGTCTGGTGGCCGAGGGGTTAAAAGCTTTTGCCTGTGGCGACAATGCTAGGCCAGCTATAGGTCACATTCAAGTCCCAGCCAGTGGATAGCCAACCTGCAAGACAGAGCATAATTATCCCAGCCAGTTACAGTTCAATAACTCCATCAAGCTGCTAGCCAGATACCAGGTTTCCCTGGCAACGCCTCCGAAGTGAATCACAGATCAGAGAGAAAAGGGGAGATAAGACTGGACCTGGGGAGGGAGCGGGGCAAGGAGGGCCGACAGGGGATACACACTCAAATAATGTGGACCTTTGGACAATACAAACACACATGTGCAATGCGGACACACACACAACGAACCAGGTCTCAGAGCGTTCCAGTTAGCTGTGCTGAGACCTGTGGCCTGCCAGGCCGTCGCTCTGCTCCCTCTGAGCTTTGTTGTTTGGTTTTCAATCATCAGCCCCACTTTCCACACTCCTGCTCTGAGCTCACGGGCCCGCCGTGGAAAATCCTCTGGTCTCAGCGCAGCTCCACTGTCCTTTCAATAGACACCCGCACCTCCCACAGCACTTACTGTAATCTGAAAAAGTTAATGGAGTTTATCTCTCATCCCTGTCGCCCAGAGAATAATAGAGAAAGTTTTGTGCTTTCGATGCACCGGGATAATTACATTACGAGTGGCACCACAATTTATATCATTGATTGAATTAAAAACAAAATTGAATTGGTTTTAGTGCACACTTGAAGAGGGGGGCCTTTGTGCATAAAATATGAGTCTGCAAGTTTTTTGCCCGGGTGCATGTGTGTCGTGTCATAGGCACTGTGTGTGTGTGTGTGTGTGTGTGTGTGTGTGTGTGTGTGCGTGCGTGTGTGCGTGCGTGTGTGTGTTTGTGTGTGAGTGTGTGTGTGTGTGTTCAGGTGACTGTCTGGCCTCCTGCCGCAGTGTCTGGAAACTCAGACATCCCCCACCCGTGCCCCCCCTCCATTCCACAGTGCTCCGCTATCAGACATACCTGACGTCCCCCCCCACCACCACCACCACCTGCACCTCCTCCCCCACCCGTTTGCGATAAGAGATCCACTGAACATTAAGCTGCTTCACCAGACAACAAAACTTGACAATCAATGCTGAAAGAAGAAAAAAAAAAAACAGGCCCTCTAATTCACTAAATCCATCTGATTTCCTTGTCAGCTCGAGCCCAAATCCAAATGTGGGGGATAAATGTTAATCTGTCCTTATTACTTTTATCGTGGAGCGATGTGGCGGCGCAGTGTGTTACATGACCACCTCTGAACAATGGAGTGTAATCTCTGGCGCACACACGGGTCCATCAGCTGGAGCCTTTGGTTTATCTACACCTATTTAAGGTCTGAATCAATCTTTCCTGCAGGAACCTGAGGACTAGCTGAGTACGGAAACCACACAGAGAATGCTGTTTATTTGGGACAGGTAACAATAAAGGCACATTACACTCACATTACTATTATTACATACATTTTGCCGATGTGCTGCATTAGTTACTGGAGCTGAAAATCTGCTTCTCGATCAGTTTCATGAACCATTTTCTGCACAGATTTGATATCTAATTTGCTTTTCACTCAGTTATTCTGTCTAAATGTTCGTTGGTTTATAATTCTTATTTAAGTAAAATAGTTTCTCTGGCTCTATGTAGAGACGGTACATAAATAATGCACTACATATATATACATTTCACCCTGCTGTTAAGTAATTTGACCTTGACTTCCACAGTATCTTATTATATTGAAAATAAAATGAGCATTTCTAGAATTACAGAATAATAAAAGCACTGCTCTGACTTTAGACAACATGTCAGATATATTCACATTTCCCACACTTCAGCATTTCCCCACTGATTAGCATTAACAAAATGAAGTGGGTATCTCAGGCTGCTTTTCCTCTAAACACATTAATAGACCATCAAAGCAAACAAAAAATAACCTCAGCATCAACACATTTCAAAGGTCAAAAATTAATTTGCTAAGCCAATAAAACAATTTAAAAAAAAAAAAAAAAAGCTGTGCAGAGTGTCCCTGAAGGAGAGAGTGGTGTTTAGATGGGACGACTTCGTGTGGCTCCCTGAGAACTGGTTTGACTTTGAACAAAGTTTGTATTCCCCATTTAGCGGAGTTACAAACTAGCTGGGAGCTGATTTTTACGGGGTGATATTTATTGGATCCTTGGCGGATTGCTCTGAGCGTGCTGCTTTGTTACTGTGGAGGGTGGGGGGTGGGGGGGACGCTGAGGATTTCATCAGTGGGCTCGGGTGCTGCCAGACTTTGCTGCATGTCAGACAGACCCTAATAAAACTGTCTGGCTGTTTTGTGGGCACCAGCTCCGCTCTGGCTGTGCTGCGTCTGACTGCTCAGCACTTGTCGCACTGTGCCTGGCTGTTTGGTATTCATGGGGCATGGCACTCCTTCAGCTGTTGCTGGGGGCTCTGTGGCATAGGCACAGACTGATTAGTTGGCATCGGCATTGTTCACTATGAAACCAAATGGGGAGACGGGAAGAAAAAAAACATAATTAGGGAGAGAGGGAGACTGGAGACTGGGAGAGAGATGGAGAGGAGAGTATAAGAGGGAAAATCAATTGTTTTGAACTGCATTCCTAATATGGGTAATTTAGCAGAAATTAGGTTTTCAGAAAAGCATGCTGCCCTGGGAAAAAATTGAAAGTTTAAAAACCAGGTCAAGCTGTCACACCTTTGAATAGCATAAAGGAAAATAACTATTTTTTTAGTAGGCCTAATTTATTGTAATTGCACTTCCATGGTCGTGTTCATAAGAGACCAGTCCAATATTTTCATTTTCTATTCAGTGTTCAATCTTGTCTTTTTGTCGGCCCGTCTTGCCGAATCACAATGTCTGTGTGAGTCGTCCTATGCCTCCAGTTTAAACATCGATTCAGACCATTAACGATTTTGGTTGTGAGATCCCATGACAATGGCAAATTTAACAGAAATAATCAAATTAAGAAAGCAACATAATTCCAGTGGAAGTGGTAAAACATTTCAAAAGGGTGTTCACTGATTTTTATTTAACATACTGTAAGATTTCTGTCTTCTGTTCTCTGTTTTTAACACACTCAGCAACTTAATGCACACAAGGTTTGTGTCTGCTGTCAGTCACTGACAATTTAAATCCATTTCTTTAATCATAAACTTTAATCAGAAGCATGTGTCATCTTTCTAACATTTCAACAACAAATAATTGATCTGTAACTGTGAGAATAAATAAAAAAAACAACTACACATTTGGCCTTAGTACCTGGGGATGCTGTATATTTGAAAATGAGTAGGGGGAAATGACTTTGAAGGGAATTGTTATCAGAGGCCAAATTCTGATATTTATTTTCGTAAAACAATATTACACCAAAATGTTCTGACAGCTGACTGAGAAATGCTGAAAATTATGAGGCAGTATAAGTGAAAGTACAGAATGTGTACATGTGTAAAAAATAAAAATAAAAATAAGAAAAAGTAATGAGGAGTACATAAACAAGTTGGCAAAGGATTAAGTTTGCGGACAAAACTGCAAAATGTGTGTCTTTGAATCTTTACTCTTCCAGTGTGTAAAACGACTGCAGCAGTTGTGGCGTTAGTCCCCTGTAGTGTCTGAGTGAGGCTGGGGTGATCGAATTCAGAGCGACTGCCTTGGTAATGGAGGATCACATATATTGGCTGGGTCTCTGCGATGCTGTGCTGTGGTGGTGACAGGGGTTAATCAACACGAGTCTGGGGTGTGGTGCTTTGGAGTGGTTGGTGTCCTGCCATTTCTAATCACATCATGTGTTACTCGACTGGTATTCAAACAAAGATGTTGACATAAAGAGAGATTACAACGTCGGTTGACAACACAGCGCAGCACAGACGAGCGATTCGATTTGATAGCAATGACACTGCAGCAATCACGAAAAGGGGCTCTTGGTGATTTTTTTTTTTGTGGAAAAAATAATAATAAATTTGGCAAACATGCACATTCCAACATGCACAGTTCCATCAGGGTTACAGTTGACTAAACACTGTATAAATGATGTGATAGTGGAGCTGGGCGAACAAAACCCTACGAACATTTGCTGCTTATTGTGCTCAGCTACTTCCTTTTCATGTCTGGACTCCTCTTCCTTTCTCTATGTCGCCCCTATCATATATACATTTTTAACAGTAAATCAGTTGGTGCTTCAGTCCGACTCCACCCTTGGAACATTCGGTAGAAAGTTGATTGTGCCCTCCGCCCGCGTCCCAAGAGCCTAACCCGTGATTTTTTATCAAGAGAGCTCACAAGTTAGGGTCTCAGGGAGCAGGTGAAGTACGACAGAGTCTACTGAGGAGCCGCAGTCAGCTGCAGGGCACTGAGTGGCACAGACACCTTTCCCTCTCTCGCTCTCCCTCTCTCTCTCTCCCCCCCCTTACACACACACACACACACACACACACACACACACACACACACTATTTGTACCTCAACCACTGCCATATAAAAGTACCCAATTTATGCCCAAAGGCACCAGCACAAAGTGTCTGTCTTTTCTGAGGCATGAGCTGCAATCAAAAAACAATGTGCCAAAAAGGTTCCCATGTTCTTCCTTTCCTCCACTGCAGATAACTTATTTTGTTCAGAAGGCTCAGCTTGACTCCTGTGCACACAAAGACATGCAAAGGTAGAAACATTTTCAGGCAAATGCCCACACACACTGAATGCCACAAGACACCAGACGACAACAGCGGCAGCAAAAGAGAACAGAGATGACAAAGGAACAAAAAGAGGCAAATTTGTTGGACAAATTATCTTCATCGCAGCACCCAGACAGAAGCAGAAGCAGGGGCTCAGACAAACAGACAAGCCTGCACTGCCTGCTCTGTGCTAACTAGCCTTTGTGCTGGAAAAGGAAAAGCCCCCCAGCCAAGCAGCCAGGCTCGCCTCTTTGTCCTAAAGAGCGTCGGCTGATCATCAGTCTACATTTCTCTCTTCCAGGATGGCTGGACCCGGACCCGCCTGCTGGACCGTCTGTCCGTCCGTCTGCACTGACTGATGGCCGCGGAGAGCCACCTAGCAGCCTCAGCCTCTGGCTTTCCACCGCAGGGGCAAGAACCAATACTGTTCGGTCAGATTTCAAGTAAAAAAACATAGAGCTTCAAGGCTGTGCTGTGTGGCTGCTCAGTATTGATGAAAACGCGGATAAAACTCCACACTGACTGCAACACCCTTGACGCCAGACCCTACCGAACTCTGCCGCCATGGCGGGCAAGCTTGGCACGCAGTAAGTTATCAGTGTCAAAAGCAACAAGCTTCAGTCAGACATACAACAGCTTCTACTGAACGAAAACAAAAAAAAAGCCTCAGGCACAGTTGGAACCAAAGAATCCAATAATTAATTGCCATAAAATGCCTAACTGTAGTGAATATTAACAAAGTAATATTGGAAACATTCCCATGCCTTTTTTGCCTGTCATGTACCCAAACACACCACTGACTGCCCCACCCCCTCCACCCCGTCCCCCCATCCTGCCACCCACCTCACAACTCCTCCCCCTCAGACTAAAAAAAAAAAAAAAAGAAGAAGAAGAAAGAATCGGATAGATGTCTCTGACTGTCTCCTTCTCTCTGGGGAACGCCAGGCAAAGTGGAGGCTTCCGGAAATGAATGCTTCGCGCCACCCGACGCGTTGCCTCGCACGCTCACTCTTCTGTCTGCCACCAACTACGCCTTTTGTTATCCGCCTCTGAGCTGAGGATGAGGAGGAACAGAGGGAAAAAAGGGCAGCGGTAGAAGAAGGGAAAAAAGGGGGTGAAAGAAAGAGATGGGGGTGGGGGGGGGTCGAGGTGTCCGCGGGAAGCTGCAGCCAGACGCAGGTCAGTGAGGTGGGACGCCCCCCACCCCCCACCCCCCACCCCCCCTCCCTGCACCACCCCCCAGCACAGAGCGTCGCTCCATCCCAGCGCTTGCATTGTCAGCTACATCTCAGCATCTTAACCCCCCCCCCCAACCACCAGCACTCCTCCTCCTCTTTCTCCTCCCTGCTCCAGACACTGGGACATCAGCCATGTCGTGACACTGTCATCTACACCCTCTACTTTTATTTTTCCTCCTTTCCCTGCTTCCTCTATCGTCACAGGTCCAACACGGTGGGCTGCCATCCCCGAAAAAAAAAAAAAAGCCAAAAGCATTCGCTTCCTCCAGCTCCCGCCGCCGCAACCTGCTACCTTTCACTCACCCACCCCGCCTCCCCCATTTGACCCTTCCACCCCCCCACCCCCCCACCCCCCAAGCTCTGCCTCTCTAGCATCTACTGCCCTTTACCACTATCTCCTCACCCCCAACCCCCACCCATCCCCTCCCATCACACCAGGTCTGTACCTGTCTGCTTGTCTCGCTTGTCTGTTACTCGCTGTCTGCAGCTGCTTGCCCAAAGTGAGATACTGCAGCAGGAGTCTGCAGCGACAGCCCTCGCTCTTTCTCTCCCTCTCTCTCTCTCTCTCTCTCTCCCTCTCTCTCACACCCTCCATCCAGCCTTTGCTGGTGAACACGTTCCTCCCTGTGCTGATCAATTTCTTCTCTTTTCCAGTGGCGCACAGACACACACACACACACACACACACACACACTTACACACACTGCAGTGAACTGGTTGGCCATGGAGGAGGATGCACTGTAGCCATCCCACTGTCTTGTAATGTGGACTGTACTATGGATGCAGCTTGCACTCTCACACACAAACACTTAGCAACAGATACAGCCTGGGCCACAAAATCGAGTTTCAACAGTCACCAGAGACAGATGACACACAAACAAGGAAGCACGCGCAGACGGACCTGGCAGCACATGCACAGGCGACAGCAAACAAACTACCACGTCCGGCCGAAAAACACAGAGACACCCAACACGGCTTCAGTGGAGAACAAGGCACAGGACACTGTGACACTACTGCTCTGCTAGCGCACACACACTCACACACAAACAAACTGTCACACAGACAGCGATGTGGTCAGTGCAAGCATGAACACCAACAGTCACTGTCACAATATTGTGATCAAGGCTTGAAAGCAGAAAGCAGCAGCGTAAGGCACATGACTGTCCGAGTCAGGGAGGAAAAAGCAATGGCTGACACTGTTGGAGGATTCCTCCGTCACAGGAAATATTTTCTGTTTGGCAAGTGTCGCCTTTCTAATTACGATTTGATGGCTTCAAATTTGCAGATGTACATATAGCATGTATGAGGTATCTTCCCTAAACTATCAACACGTTAACACGTGTCTCAGAGGGCCTTCACATATAGAAACATACTGTGGACTGCAGGCTGAATACTGAATAAGCATATATACTTATACATATGCACATACCTATTAAATACAATACGCATTTGAGCTCTGCAATCACAATTTCAAGTCTTGCATCTGAAAATGTCCAAACAACACATCCTTACAGGATCACGACTAACATACGATAAGTGAAATTGCAATTGCTCATTTCAAAGCTTATTTTATTTTTCAGGGCTACATTTTCTTTTCTTGTCAACTAAACGTTCTTCAGATGGCCATCCACCACAGGAAGCATCATCATCAACAGCTGCTTCACTAGAACATGCACTTTTCCCACAGACTGTAAATGTGCTGCATTACTTTATTTCTGCACTATGGATTGTTTTATATAATGAATACTATGAAAAAAAGAAGACATATTTCTCATTTTCCTTCTGTTTGCCCTTGACAGCTTGTTCTAATCTCAGAGCTTAATCACCTTCAACACCCTGGATAAATTAGGGTTATGACCCTGTGTGACATAGAGGGGGCAGGGAGAGAGATCTGCAAATGTTATCATTGATTGATTATGCCCTTTAATTCAAATGGAAAACTGCAGCTTTTTGACGCTGCACCGCAGAAAAGGCTGAATTGGAAAATGTCACTTCAAAGATGGCGAAAGCATCTTTCCATCCTACAGAAACATACACAAGCAGGGGGAGCTAAATGCCGAAGAGGTGCAGAAGTAAATCCTGCAGCCAATGTCAAAACCGGGGCCAGGTTTAAGTCTATGGGGGATGGTGGGTCTTCGCAGATTGGCTCGGTGATGGCGGTGGTGACGCAGAGACGGGGGGTTGGGAGTTTTCTGTATGCTAAAGCCAGCGGGGCCAGCAGGCGGCCATATAGGTGATCAATCAGCTCCATTACAGCCGTGTCACTGCAGAGTCTGGAGCTGTCGCCGCATCCCGCCCATCACCCCTCCACATGCACACACAAACATTGCTCGCTTCGTTTCCAGTCTAGACTGGAAATATAAACCACTGACGTGATGAAACTGGTCCACCAAAGCTAATGGCGTACAATAGCAAATACACCATCCAGTCACTGTTACATACCAATGACACATTTTCAGAGAAGTGTTGGGAAATCGGGACACGTAGATATCTTATTATGGTGGGATTTGCCATCGATCAGAGAATACAGAACCAAGTTGTTGTGACAGACTTGAAGCAGATTCTAATTCGCTCGCTTTGAATTGCACCAAGACAGAGCCTTTCAAAGCACCCAAAAATAGGATCGGCTCCATTGTGATTGGTAAGTAGCACGCACAATGAGCCAAAAGACATTATGCAGCAGACACTTGCAATGACACTGTTCGTTTTTCTACAATAAGCTCAAAATATCTCCACGCAGCCGGGAGATGCATATCTGTGCCACAGATGCCAGGCAAGCATCAGACAGGTATCCAAACAATGGACTTATCTCAGTCAGTGAAAGCAGCACAGAATGGGAACATAGAGCAGCAGAAGTAGGAGGGGTGAAGGAGGAGAGTGGAGGAGGGGGGTGGGGGGGGGGGTGGAGGGGGAGGAGAGCAGGAGGCAGGGAATATGTGATGCACAGCGCCTTGCCAGCCAGCCAGCCAGCCAGCCAGCCAGCCAGCCAGCCAGCGGGACATTAATGACGATCATGTCTTGTCACACTAGCTGTCGGGCCAGTCAGCAGATCCTGCCCTTGTCCCTGCCCTTCTCCAATCAATGCCATTGATCTGTCCCAGGGGTCAAGGGGCAAGAGCGTATCAATAGGGGGAGAGTGGCTGATGCAGCAGGCGGAGAAGGGTTGACTCCAGACAGATCAATGACACCCCCCGTCTGCCATTGGTGTGTTATGATTATTCATTTGCCATTAACCCGACCACATTAAGGGAATATGTTTCCTTGGGATGAAATAGTTCTCGAGGCTGCACGCTTTTATGGGGAAGTGAGATTTTATGAGTTGAGGAGCTAACGTACTGGTCTGTCCAGAACTGACAGTGTTCTGGTCTCAGACAATTTGTTACTAAGGTCTCCACCCGTCTGTGACGTCAAGAACAAAAAGCCAATCACTGCTCCTAGACTGGTTTCAGACACAAGCGGCAACTGGCTGATTTTACACGTATTTTGTGCCTGAGGGTCACTCCCTGTGACAGATTTGGATGCCTTTTGAACACCTGAGGAAGAGAAAGTATTACAAAGTGCATTAACCTTGTGTGCTGGGTTAATTCCTCTGAATATACAGTCTCCCAGATCTCTCAACAAAGGGTAATCTGCCATATGATCACAATGTATTCACTGGATCCCGCTCACTGACAATGAAATAAATGCACTTTGGGGAGTGTGTATTTTTGCTTTTCTAACTCAGGAAGATTTATCTTCAACCGAGCTCTGAATCTTTGAGGCTCTTTTAGCTGAACAAAGAAGGAGACAAGAAACTTTTTTGGCTTTGGTGAAAAGACAGCAGTCATAAAATTTGAGGCTGACTAATGCATATTGAAGTGGCCAAGGATGGAAAAAAGACATCTGAAGCGATTAATTATCAGCTTTGTGTGTGTTTTACGAATATTTTCTAAAACAAGAAAATAACGACAAATGTTGAGATGCAGCAGATGTGATCTAACTTTGTATGATATTATCACTGCTTGTCCAAAAAGCACAGTTTTGGTATATGGCCGACTGCCTTTGTTGTTTCCTGTTGATAGAGTCTGGTGTAAAGGTGCCACTGAGTCATTGTTGAGCTTCATGGCACTGCCAACACTTTCTGCTGTACATAATTTGGACTGCAGCATACCAAATTCAATAAAGAGAATCTTTATTTTATTAATTCTTAAACTCAGCTGAAGAACCTTGAGACTCCGGGCCAACTGACTTCTCAAAGCGGCCGTTACTGCAGTGGAGGCTGAAAAAAAAAAAATCAGCGGCTTGAACCGCCCTATCTAATCCCATAATTTATTTGTTCAACCATCCCATAAATGAAGGCCCAGCTGGAACCAATGACTTTTAGCTGTGCTGCTAGGGCAGCTGGACAGGGGAGTGCTGAGGCAGCACGATTCTCTACAGCAACGCTTTCCTCTACACATCTGGAGGAACGATTGGGGTTCAGAGGTGAGGAAAGATGAGAAAATCACAGTTCTTAAAATAAACTCAAGCAAGGCACATCTTGACTCTCCGTGCTTTATTAAATGTGTGAGAGTTAGGAAGAGGAAAGACTCTTCGTTTTAGCTAAACTGTAAAATATAGTGTATATCTCAGATTAAATAAAGCAACTACATTAGTTCCTGCCTACGCTAGTTCTTCATTTGAAGCCAACTAGCATGATATTCCCTTTGTGTTGCAACACACACTGTCCACTTTTCAGCAGTTCTTCACAGTTTTTTCATGTGAGCAGGCCAGAGCAGAGTAAACCCCGATGACGTTTGGCAGAATGAGGAGGCGTGATCTTCCTGACACTGGTGTTGCAAAATAGGAGATAAAAGGAGTTCTAGGGTTTCCAGGGATTTACCAGGATCATATTCCCTCACAGAAACCTGTTTTATGACAATGACTCTGTTGGCCAGGCAAGGCTGGGCAGGATCACTGGGCTTCAATAGAGGTCTTAGTATCACTCCAGATTTAATTACTTATGATCTAAAAATAGCTGTTTCCAATTAATCCAATTCAATATCTGCACCGACAGAAAACAAGTATGGGGTTTTCCAGGGTTCTCTGCATGACCAAGATCATTTCAGGAGCTAACCGTAACCATAACCTTTTGTAAATGTTAAAAAACCGACTGGACTGTCTGCTAAGCTAGTCCACTGCCTATATTTCTCATTATTACTGTATAATGAATGAATAGCCTCTTTGTTATCATAACTCTAAAGCATATGCAATCCTTCAGCCAAAGGTATTCTTAAAAAGGTCTAAAGAGCAAATACAGCATTCTGAGATTATTGTAAATGATTCCACGTTTGTTTTAAAATTTCAAAGTACAATACCACATCTAGTATGAGGCCACTTCAGAGGAAGCTCAGAGCATCAAACGCCACGAAAAAAGATGCAATCTCGACCACTTGAAACTAAAGAGCTAATTGGATAAATGACAAAGGTTGCTAAGAGGTGGTCCACTCAGCCCTGGCCCTAAACATAGCAAAAGCACTGTCATCCATCAAACCAAAAAAACACTGTCATAATGATGAAGAACTACAGCAGAAATGACAACAACGCTCCCTACTCAAGCTGCATTTCAAATCAAGTCGTCCTGAAGAGTAACAAACTGTGGTAAATCTTGAGCTGATCTGCTAGGCCATTTTTCTCCTGTGCAGTGCTTCGGAGTCATTTTACAAGCCGTGGCTTAAAGCCAGACGGAGATGAAGTCAGACGCGTTCAGCCTAGTGGACAAGTCTACAGTAAACAGAGACTTCAGTGTCGCCGAGGCAAGCTTCAACCTGAAACTAGACCTCATATCACAGATGCATCATTGTATGGAACCGCGGACAATATATCACAAGGCCCGGACACAACGTATAAACATTCAGCTTTTCCCACGCTGGGAAATATTACTGAGGTCTACAGGGGCAGCTTGAGGCAAACAGCTTTAAATGCTGTTAGGTATGATAATCAAACCTCTAAATCCCTGAGAAATGTACCTGAGTCAGCTGCCGAAAAATACTAAAATGTAATGTGCAAACGGCAGTGCTGTAAAACCACAGGGCATGGCAGTCACCGGGAAGAATCTGTTAAACAAAACAAGTCAGATTTATTATGATGATTATATTTCATACTTCGTATTTATATCGAACCATCTGTGCATCTTAATGTTTGGCATACAGCTCAAATGCGACTGATTCGGAAGACGCCACGGCCCCATGCTGACTAAACAGGCTGAGGTGTAAAAAAATGGAGCAACAGTTTAAAAATCAAAGCCATCACTGTGTGAAATAGGTTCCACCACACAATTACACCTTCGTGACAAAATGGCAATTCCAAATAAGACAATAAATAAAGCATGCTTAGAACATTTTAACACTATTTTCTTTATACATAGTTCATAACTGCAGCTTGAGGGAGTCTTGGCAGATCGAAATGCCACAGCTGGTTCAACAGTTTATGGCATGACATTTGACCAATTTACTAGCACAAAACGGCACATATTCCTAAGGTTTGTAATTAACAGGTCTTGTTTTATGGGAACTTAGTGAAGGATAGAGGAAAGCAGCAGACTGCTCATGTATTTGTTCTGTCTTTTGCAGTTAAAGGGACTAACAACAATGCATTTTGTCTAAAAATACAGTATAGGTCAAGCTAACGCTAATTGAAGGTTTTGGGCCGCAGCAGGCAGGCTGACCATGGCTAAAGGTCAGCTATGAAATGAGAAACTCAGATAGGCAAAAACTGCATTCATATGAAGAGCATTAACACTGTATAGAGGTATTATAAGATGTAGTGCTGCAAGCTGCATTATAAGCAAAACAATTTTCTATCAGACTGAAGTCATACGTGTACTCCAAGGAAAGCTAGAAGGTTGTACAGTTAACTCCCAGGGTGTAATTCTAAACCATACAACCTACTACCTCAACCCGGATGCACACATTTTCAACTGGGCCTCCTCCTCTCTATTTATTTAACAAAGTACGTCTAGCGTCCTCTAGCCAATTTTACTCTTCGTCCTTTCTCTAACACAAAGCATCATCACCATCATCATATTTCAGGTTTTAGTTAATGTGAGGTTTTTACAACTAACTAAGATTGTGTGCTTTCCTGGGAAGTCAGAGCAAGATAATCATATTAATATGTACTGCCACGGCATTAATATATGTATATTACACCTATTTATATCACCTATACAACCTAGATTATTATAGCAAAAAGAAAAAAAGGTTAAAAGCCGATGTTCACACCACAATGACAAAGACCCACAGAGGCGAGCTTGTGCTGTCAGATTTGCCACAAGATCGGATCTACGGGTTTGTGCCAAATGGTTATGGCTAAAGTATCAAAATAACTGAATAAAAGGCCAAAAACGTAGCATAAAATCTGAGCACTGTAGTCTCTGATAATGTGACAAAGAGTGAGTGTGTGTCTCAGACAATGTTATTCAGAGAGAGATGCCAATCAAACAACAGGACCTTTTGCCTTGTGTACAGAACATCAGTTGACCGTGTGGGCGGTCTTCAGTGCTGATATAAAGAAATACAGAGACACTGTTTCTGTCACTGTCACTGTCTGGAGCAAAAGGGTTTCAAGTTCAGCTCAGTTCTGCTGGCATTTAGAGAAACTGCAGCAGGAGCCTTTGTTGAGACTCACCCCAAAAAGATGAAAGTTCATCAAACAGATGGTGGAAGAATTGTGATAACTTACCCTTCGTGGAAGTGTCTTGCTCAGGGGGTTCTCTGCCCGGGGTCAATTCTTAGTTCACCTCTCTAAAAACAGGAAAAAGAAAGTTGTTTTCAAATGCAGCACAATGGTATGTATCTGCTGTTTTTGGAGGCCTGTTACAGAATTGTACGATGCACAGCTACAGCGCTTTATCAAAATACTAGCAGCACTATCAGTAAATTGCACAAGAAACACATGAATGGTGTGACGCTGAGAACTGAAAAAGAGGAGTATCACGTTACAAAACATGCCAGAAACTGTTCAGTTCCACATGGGGGAAAAACACTTAACACAAATGACTGTATATTCTTGAGTTGCTGTGCCTTGGTTTGGGAGCGTCACATGCCTCAGCAGTTCCCAGATATGAAATTAAGTCCATAATAATAACACTCATAACTCTGTTGTGGACTGCTATCCCAAACTAGCCCGCAGAATTGCCATAGCAGTCCTCTCCCTGGCCAGCAGCAATGTGGCTGTGGCGAGAGGTTAGCTCAACTTAGCCAAGACCGCAGATAGAGGAGAGCAGAGCCTGAGAGGGATGCCAGTGTAATCAAGCATGCCACGGTCAGCTACCATTAACTGTGCCAGTGCCAGAGAGCCACAAACAACGGAATATTCCTACGGCCGCAGTGCGACAAAAGGAAAGTCTGAAGTGAGAAGAGAGTGAAAATGCCACTTACCCACATTGCTACTATCCTGTCTGATTTATCATCTCTATTTTTCTCTATCGTCTACCTGGGTGTGAGCAATGAGCAGCGAGCGTTACAAACCTCTGTTGTTTTTTTGGTAATGAGAGAAATGATGAGAAGACCGACGGGCACTTCTAAACTGAGCTCACTGACAATACGGGTTCAATTCAGCAATGTGCTGTCCGCCATTTTCTCCGAAACAAACAAGAAGAAGACAAGAAAAAACTGGATAAAAGCGATTAGCTCGCATCATTATTCAAAGTTTTCCCCTTTTCTCCCTCTGAGTGTCTTTCTTTCTCGCTCCCTTTCGCCTGGCACCATTACAAATCCTTGGCTGGAAAGATCACATGATTTCCTACCAGAAAGCCACAGCATTCCCAGTAAGTATTCTGCTGACATTGTGAAGACATCTTTTGTCTAAATCAAAACGTTGGCCCGGCCTGCCCCCTCCCAAAATGTTGCACCTTCTGGGGGGGAGGCAGTGTAAAGGGTGGCATTAGGAGTCATGGCAACCTCTGCCTGGCAGGCTGCCCGGCACCCGAGGTGGGGAGAAGTAGGGGCTAATACGGTGTTGAGCAGGAATGCTTAGTGCCTTCCAAAGTCAACTCTATGGGCGTAGTGGTTGCTTAAGATTTCACCTCAGATGCCAGAATTTTTTTGACAGAACAAATACAAAAGACTGGATGCATGACAACCTACTGACAAACTCAAACGGAACCCTCTGATTCAAATATATTTGATATATTTGGAGACTGCAACAAAGTTGACATGCTTCAGCTTTAAAACACAATTCATCCAAACCATTTGAGCCCTTTCAGCCAACAGAAAGAGTAGATCAGACTCATAACGTATCAAACAAGTCAATTAATTAACGTGGCTTTGTTGGGTACTGAGAGATTAGGAGGAACTTTTCGTATATATGTATTGTGATCGTATATATGATTTTTTTTCCAGACATGTTTTCTTGAACGAGTGAGTAAATAAAGCAGGGAGATCATTTGAAATTAGACAGGCTTTGACTTACAGACCAGAATTTGAGTACGAGTCTCTCATGTATCAACAGCAGACTGATGAACGTGTTTTCCCATGCTGCATACTTCTGCAGTTTAGCCAGAACAGTGGCCAAACACAATCAGGTGGTTTGTTACAATAACACAAGCATATGTCACGGACCTGTGACTCACTAAAGAGGAAGGTACCCGCCAGAGACAAGATTAAAGTTCTGCCCCGAGAGCCTCTCATACGCTGGCTCTCTCACTCAATTTAACACCAAACTGGTGAGCATCTGCCGCACTTGCTCAACTCTGTTTGTGATTAAATAAGAAAATGCTCCGTTTGTGATTGGATCAGGAGAACTATGGCACAAGCTGTTTTATTAGCTCTGTGTCTTTGTAGTATGTCTGTAGAAATGTTTTTGGTCACACATAATCAATTCAGTTAATAACAGTATAATGACAGTGTAATGATTAAGATATTCCCTGTGTATATCGGAAAACTAACACTTGTTATTTAGTGTTTATTATTTGATTTCAGCAAATAAGACTCAAATTCAGTGGTTTCAGGTTAGAGAGAACAATAACATTTAACCCTTTAACCTTCTGCTCAACCATATGGTAGAGCACATTTTGACTCACTGTATCTTATTGAAAACATGTTTTACTTACGACATCTCAACCGTTTGGTAGAGGCCAATATTTCAAAAAATGTGGGGTCTGTTCATAAAAAAAACATTGATTTTTGTAATTAGTGCCCCAAGGAAATAAAATATATAAAGAATACATTTTTTCATTGCTTTTTTCTTGGTGAGGACGTTAAAGGGATAAGCAATAAGGTGCGTAAACCATAGAATCAGAATAAGATCACTGGTGCAAACAGCATTATTAAAATGGGCACATTGGCATCAGCACAAAGGTGTGAAGGAACAAAAACTTATACATGCACATTATGCTGATTATATCATGTGCAGTTAACACACAAACGTCTGTGTTTTTTTTTTTTTTTAACTCAAAGAAACTGCATTGTACTCTCCACTGATGAGCCATTTTCATCATGTCCCATGACTGCAACATATGTTTACTAAATACATGAGACAAGCGCTATGACTGGCTGGCTCAGAGGATGATGATTAACCACTAAACCGTATCTATATTCCGTGTCACACCACCCTTATACACACAGCACGTAGCACAAAGAAAATAGTCCACTTGTACACATCCTCATTGTCTAAAGACACATGACACACGTGGCTGCATAGTTAAAATAATCTTTCAACAAAATGGCCACGCAGGCCTCTGAGCTCCTCATCTGCTCCAGCTACATTAAACAGACTAAAACAGTTCCAAAACATTCTCCCACTGAGAAGGTCATTTTATATCCTGGAAGGCAGGAGGCCAGGGTCATAGTTCAAATGAAAATGGGGATGGTAAAGGACTTCCCTTGGGGATATACCATTGCACACCAGACAGGGGTGGAAAAATCAGACAGACCACTCAACCTGGTAATACATAAGATGTGAAAAATCTATAGTCAGTGGGGGAGGGAGAGGGAGAGGTGGACACAAAAAACACCCAGCATGTGCACATATATGAAAAAGAGACATCATATAAGCCTGTTGTGTTTTTAAAAATGCCCTGTTCATATTTCCCAACAGCAACATCCATCTGCATTGTAACAGAAACACTTCATCATTCAGGGACACAACCAAGAAATGTGAGATATCATTTTTTTAATGTCTTTATGCTGAAAAACAACACAAAACAAAGCTGACATACTCTGCGTGTGGGAGACAACACTGAGCACAGATGTTCTCTATAGGTACCCCTTTTTTAAAATGAAAATAGATGTGTATATAAATGCTATATTAACCAGGCGTTGGTCTTTTGACACCACATTACCAATAGCGTGCATACTGGCAACCAAAACTCTTAAGGAACATAATTTGAGCTATTTCATTCTCCACAGGCACACCAGAGACAGGGTGGTATTTTTGGTTCAAAGCTCTTATCTCCATTAATTTAGTGTTGCCTCAAGCCGTGACAGAAAAACAGTCAACAGGTTAATCCAGACAGAAGTTTATACAGTTCAGTTTAATGAGGCAAACCCATCCAGCCATTTCATAGTGTCTGAGTATGTGACCTGACTTACCAAAGATAGAATAATAAAGAAATAAAAGCCCCAATGTAAAGAATGTTTTGGACAGCTCTGTTTCCTGAGTTATTTTGCATATTAGGACAAAAGACTATGATTGGCAAAGGAAGAGAGCTGAGGCTGCACACAGAACTGACTGTGTTTCCCCTGTAGAGAGGCCTAGCCTTACTGTGCCCTTGTCTGGCCCCTCTCTCTCAGTGTTCAGCCACTTGCGAGCAGGATTCACAAAGAAAACTATTACTTTGATATTAGAACAAATATGATTTGTCAACATGAGCAAGTAGGTGAACAAACAAGAGAGTCAGGACAATTGCATGAGACAAATTTTGTTACCATTAACATTAATTTTGGCAATCTTCTTGCAAGCCCTGTGATGCACATGAGCCATCTGTGTGCAAACAGTACAACAAAATACAGATTAAGAGGGCAAAAGGCAAAAAGAAATCTCAGTCGTAAGAGCAGCTCCAGGTTCTCTCTGATGAGCATTTTAGGAAATCAGAGAGATGCTTCTGAGCATTCTGGCTTTAGAAGAGGTTGATGCTCACAAATATTGACCAGACTGTTTAGGATGACAGCAATAATGTTTTGTGGCTGCTAACCCAGGGTGTAATGTTGCTTTAAAAGCTAACAGAGCTTTGCCGTGCAGCCAGCCAGGGCGATGACTTTGCCTGACCCACCTGTCTGTTGATCCTGCTGCCTAGCACCAGACTAAACACTGAGATCTTTGCTAAGGCTTATTGGCTGCAGCTGACTAAGCGACAGCCAATCAGAGCGCAGGGAGGGATGGATGCAGGGCAAGAATCAGACTGTGGGAGTAGACAGGAGAGGAAGAGGTTGTGCAGAGACAACCAAACCTCGCACAAACTCCAAACAAGAAAGCACGCCAAGACGACGAGTTCTTAGAAATGCCGCATCTGAATTTGAAGACACCTGGTGATAGAGATATAAGCAGTTTTTGCTGAGGTAACAAATGTTGATCCATAACAATAACAAAGTAAAAGAGCATCTGTTTCTGAATGGCAACGATATGATAAGCTGGCTTCAGACAAGGCTGCTATCAGACTGTGCCTTTACCGTCGCTAGAAGAAGGGATCAATACCTAATGAATTCCAAACGGCAGAGTTTCAGAAACATAAATGTATCCTACACATGAGTGCATAAAGTAACCTCTACGGATCGATGAATATGACATTACACACAGCCAGAGGAATGCATCTTCTTAATTGACCTGAGCATTTTCAAATTAATTCAAACGACAATTAAAATGGATTGGACTGTGTGGCACCTTCGTCCTGGAATCTCGGGGAGCTTTTTATTGTGTGTTCGGCTCACCTCGTGACCTGGCCTTGTGTTTTAATTACCGCTGCCTGCTATCAGGCAGCTCAGGCAATACGGCAAAAACAATAGAGAAATGAAAGGCTTAGTTTAGCATTTACATAGTGATGGAATTAGCTCTATACAGAGATAAGCTTAACACTGTCCTCCAATCAAATGTAATTAAAAAGTACACAGCTGCTGCACAGAAATGTTAAGGAACTAAAGATCCTACAGAACACAGTGATGAATCTCAGCAAACATTTGTATTTGTATGATCCACTGTTACAGCTGTATAAATTAGTACTGGTCAGATCTTAAAATATGGATGCCATAACGGTTGCTTTAAGAACAGCCTGCGTGGTTAGGTTCTTAAAAGCAGGCAGTTGTTTTAAGGCACTTTAATATTATATATCTACCTTATATCTAACAGGTAGACTGAGAGAGCCGCTTTGAAAATATTCCTTTGTGATATTTAGACAAATTCTCTGATCGTGTTATGCTCATTAGTAAGTCATGTGAGTGGGTGGGTGGGTGCATGGTTTTGATTTTAATGTTGCTTTTCATGTGGTCTATCATTGGAGGAGATTCTGGTGACGATACCTCACAAATGCACATGGACATTATTGCGACTGAAAAAAAGCAAAGCAACATGTTTAATGTGGAGGCTGAAACAGAGCAGTGTATTACTGCTATGAGCTCATTTCTGGCCATAAGATGTTGGCGACAGGTGTGTAAATTTCAAAGAAACTCAGACATTGTACGGCAAAAACAATTTTTCACGGGCCATCTCCAGAGGAGTGGAGCGTAATCGACTACATTAAGGATGACTTCTCATTTAGGAGGCAGAGAAGGCAGTTATCATAATGATACCTTTTCTCTGCGTGTCCTTACCAAATGCTTTCCCAAAGATAATCCCTCTGCACAACCTCTCATTATCAAAGCAATCTCCTGACAATGGGAAGAAGAACACTGGAAATTACGTGAATTAGTGTAGGACTATGGAAAAATGATTGCCGATTCACGGCTTTAATTAGGCTCTTGCAAAACAATCAGATACAATTAGGAGGTACGAGTCAATAACCTAAAACTCATAAGCAAGAGGAGATGAATTAATATTTGATGATTTTTAAATGGCTATTTGAGCGCAGATGCCTTTCGCTCACAGTTGGGTACAAGACAGTGCCCACGGCTTGTATTGTGGCTAATAAGGCAGGTGACTTGCAGGTAAATCAGCAGGTGAATCAGCACTGCCTTCCAATGAAAAAGGCCATTAGTTTGTAATTGGCTTCCTAAGCACCATCTGAGTAGGTCTGAAAACATGCTCTGAATTCTCAAGACGTCCACAGAGCACCATACACATTCCAGCGAGGTCAGACAACAACTTTACTGTCAGATGTGTTAATAATCATATAAGGAACATAACCATCCATTCATTTGACAGGCAGGGACAATTCTAAAATGAGCTGACATTACAAATTGAATACTTTCTATAATTATTTTGTCATTTCTTCAACTTAAGTTCACACGTGCAAAGGCAAGGCCCACTGAGGACATTCCAATTTGATATTTGGAGCTATTGGAAATGCTGCCTTAAATTGCTTTGTTACTGCCCGAAATTCATCCACAGGTATATTTTAGCAAAGGTTTGACCCCCTCGCCAAAGAGGAAATCAAGCTTTATAAGACAAGGAGCATAATCACTTATGATGTTTAGAAGATAAATTTCAGTTCATGTTTAATATGTAAAAACTCCATCCTGAAAGAAGCGAGCCTCCAGAACATTCATGCATGCTGATGTTCAGCCAGCCTTCCTACAAAAATATTTTATTCATGTATATTATATTTTATGTACTGAGTTTTCATGAAAATCTGCCAGAATTAGAGGAAAAATTTGGAATTCATAAATAACTCACTACATTTTCCAAGCACAGAAACATGGAATTTAAATGTTTCTAGCAGTGAAAAATCTATCCTAATCTTTCCTTTTTAAATAAGTTTAGACAAAAGACGTGCTGCAAACATCAGTGGAACTGACAACTGTGCAACACTGTAATATGTTCTGGATTTATTCTGCTGGGCCTCTATGATCTCCAGCATACACACAGATCCCACTTGTCACACGCAGACCTACAGTAAACTCTATGATACTAGATATTTATGATAGATCAGGGCTTACAGCATGAAATCACATGCAGCTGGTCAAGACAATAAAGTCGGGCATCTGTCCAGAGTTCATGTCCATCCATTCGAAATCAAGCCATTCATCTTTAATTTTCATCTCTCTCGTCAGCTTGTAGAAAAGCGTGAAATATCCTCACATGGCCTCGAGGGGTGTGTACGCGTGTGTGTGAGCAAAGGTGGTGTAGGGAATTCTGCAGAGATGCGCTCCAGTTGAAAACATGTGGCTCCTCTCACCCCAAAGCCCAAAGCCATGTAGCCTTACAGAGCACATGTCAGTCAGCCGTGATCGCAGCCAGAGCAAACGGGATGGGACAGAGCGGGGATTATAAGGCAGCCTGATGTTTCCACTGGGGTCTCCCCTGCTGGGCTACATGGTCCCAGTTCCCTTTGTCTGCTGTTAACCCGTTAAATCCCGTGGAAGAGCCCATTCAGAAATGTGTCACACACCCCGGGGGTGCATTTTGTGTGGAATAATGATCTTAAAGGGGTTACACAGCATTGCCACTGATTCCAAACCCCCCCCCACCCCAGCCGATACCAACCCCACACACATTCATTTGTTTCCTGGGGTGTTTGCAGTTTCAATTATTGTCATCTGTTGTTTAAGTTCTTGCAAACACCTTCAATCGACGTCTTTAAGAGGACGTCACAGTGTCTTCAGTCCACACTTCTTTCAGTCATTCTTCACAGATGTGGTGGAGAAGAATACTGACGATTTGTTTTTATACGAGGATGCTCCTTTGATACGTGCTGAAATGCAGTATTTCAGCCAAACAGACCAGCTCTCTCCTGTGCTGTTGCGCTGAGCATACTTTGAAGCTGACTACATCCCGACTGTGTGTATATTTGTGTTATAGACAGAGATAGAGAGCGCACACGCGGGAAATGTTGCGGGTTCACTTAGCAAAAGTGTAATTACACTGCAGTAATGCCCTCCATGATTAATGATGTGGGCCTCTGAAACCAAACCATTGGGCCAATGGCAAATTACCACTATAAAAATAAACCATGATGTGAGCAGGTCAGCGAGGCCAGAGCACAAAATGTCTCTTAGTGTGTGTATATATATATACAGTGTATGAGCGAATGGGGATGGAGCTCCAGTAACCTAATTAGTGTTCGTCCACTGTCAGAGACCAGCTCCGTCTACATCATTGTTACGCAGCTCTGCAGTCATACTAAACTGTGTGTTTTGTTAGCAAATTTGAGAATGCCTGAGATGAGCTCACGCCGCCATAACTAGGAGGAAAAAAAGTTGGAACGTCATATCTCTTTTCGAATGAAGTGCTTAGCTAGTCCGAGTAACGGCTTCGGAGCTAAGAAAGAAAAAAACGTTGTCGTCTAAACTTTTGTTGACATTGTCCCATCATCACTGCCCTGGTAGGGAATGTGGTGCAAATGGATATCAAATGTAGAACTGTATGACCTCATCCTCACGGTATAAATCATTCCCAGAAATAAGCCAGCTTGGACTAAATCTGAAGAGTATAATAAACGTACGACTAAACTGCTCCACGCACAATTCCTGAGGGGTCTCTTGAGTACTGCAGAGTCAAGTTCACATTTCTTGTCAAACACTGACTACATTGCTCTGCACATAACCACATTTGATTAGTTCTCCACAGCCCCCTCCACCCAACAACACACACACCCTTCTCGGATGGAGAGCACTTGACTCATACCCAAATTGAACTCTTAGGCACTCTACTTGTAAGACAGATAATGCCTTTTTGTA
Organism: Pempheris klunzingeri; assembly: GCF_042242105.1. NCBI lineage: Eukaryota > Metazoa > Chordata > Actinopteri > Acropomatiformes > Pempheridae > Pempheris > Pempheris klunzingeri. Next base: position 2,644,645 of record NC_092025.1, on the reverse strand, counting down.
GCCAAACTGCGATGGAGTATTTCACTGAGAGCATGGCACTCAAAGTAACAGCAATCAGGGATTCTTGTCGATATGAATCAACATTTGGAGACGCCCTGGCTGGTGTCATAAACATGACAACTATGCAATTATTTGCCAGCGCACAAAGATGCTTGGCAAAATTTATGTTCTCTATTTTCCACTTAGTCAGTACCGGAGTTACATCAGAGCAAATTATCTAAAAAAAACCAGCAAAAAGTCACATTTTATTATTTCGAAAATGTCGAAAGGATAATAGAGTAAGAGAAAATGAACTCTCTAATTTAATTAATTGGATAATATTGTCACTAATCTCAAACTCACACAGAACACACACACACACACACACACACACACACACACCATTCACAAAGTATTAAAGACCAGAATATCGTTGTTACAGAAACTTAAAACCTTTAGAAATAAAATGTAACTCCTGCAAATTAATCAGCACAGCTGATGGTGTTTGATTGTGTGGATCTCTGTTTTTCTTTTTCCTCTGCTGAAATCTGCACTCAGATCACAGAAGGAAATCCTTGAGTGGTGAATAAAGAGCTACCTGTCTGGACTTCATGCTAGACTGATCATTATTCCAGCTATGACAGTGATTTTTGTTTTAGATTTTGATTATTCATTTGTATGGTTTAGAATGGAGTTTCACACTTGTCAGTACACCTTTAGGTGGCGTCTTCATAAATTCCAGCATCCACGCGCTGAATGAAATGAGCAAAACATAATGCTTCAGCGCAACTAATTCACCCAACTTTATTGCATATTCAAACAGATAATTAACGACCCATTAAATGCACGGGCCGTGGTTTCTTAGGAGTATGAATTTGAAGTGTGCATGCGTCTTAGCATCAATCAGATGAAAGCCTGACAAACGGCCCCATTCTTTTTTAATAACAATAAATCAAAGCGTGCGCATGACCGTCTCTCTGAGACAGAGATAATGAAAAGCAGAGCGAGAGATGGCCAAACATCTTGTCTAATGTCCCAACAAACTGAGGATCAACTGTTTCCAATTAGGATTACAAAGACACATGCAGAAAGTAGAATGAACCCATCCACCCTGTCTCCCTTTGTACAAAATGTATTTTACACGGCATGTTTGCTTTTCTTTAAAAATAATCTACATTGAATCTTATCTCATATTTTGTCTAATATTTCTCTAGTAAACAAGATATGAGAAAATTCTTGCACATGCACAAAGCCTTGTGCACTGTAGTCCATGTTAGTTTTCTTTTCTCACTTCTTTCATTGCTGTTTAATCCAGTCACATCAGCTCCCTGAGCAGGTGAAGTCAGCCAAAGACTTTCCCACGGTCTGAGAGCAAATCCAACGCCCCGAGCCCTTCCTGAGGGCCGGCCATCTGTCCATTCTGTTTGGAGTGTGTTAGGGGGTAAAGCGTCAGCTGCATGACCATATTCAACGTTCCAACACACCCCTCCTTCATGAAGAAAAGCCCAAAGCATCCATTCAACTCAGCACACACACACACAGCTTGTGCCCAAACACAAACAAATCAACACACAAACAGTCAGATGTGACTCCTCACATTTAACAGATTTGCAATCCAAAGCCCTCACACACAATCTGTTACTGTAACAATTATACACAGTTTTCTATATCTTACAGTTTTCTGCAAATTAAAAACAATAAATGTTAAAGAAAAAAAATCCAGTAAAAGTAAAAACGGATAACTTCCTTTCCCTCCTTCCTCTTTTCATGATTAAAACATGAAAGTTGCTGGTTGGAGAGAATCCTCATTAAGATGATATCTCTGCCTCTCGACAAAAGGGGTTCACCACATAAACCTTGACCTTTGCTCTCTCCGAGGATAAATCATCTGTGCCTCTGACTTCCACAGAACAATACAGTTTCACCACAAAAGCAGCACAAAATGTAGAGCGGGCAAACTTCAGAACATCATTGTGGCTCGCCGAAAAAACATCTTACTTTGAATCAGGATTTGCTACGATCATGTGACGCATTTCTTTCTTTCTCTAGCACATGCTGCCACCCCCATCCCAAAGCATTCCCCCTGCTCTTTTTTCCCTCCTCAAACTGACGTGCTATCATTTTATTTCCCCTCTCAAAGAGCGACTCTGCCGCTGGTGGATATGGTCCTCGCTCCGGCCTGACGCATTTTTAAAATGCGTGACATTGCCTCTGTGGGAGCATGAGAACGGAGCTTCCTCAATAGTAGGGTCCCCATACCCGGCCCGTAACCATGGAAGCAGATGCCTGCCCTCCCGGCCCTCCTTACCTCCTGTCGATCGCAGGCTGTGAGCTGCTTCGGCAGTGAAAAGAGGCTGTGCCTGCCTTTCTCCTCGCTCTGACCGAACTTGCCCCACTCCTCAAAAGGAGCCATTGAACAGGTCACTGGTCTAGACTTGTTTGCACGGTCCAGGGAGCAGCCTTGATGTAACCCTTGCTCTCCTCTCTCTCTCTTTCTCTCTCTGCCTGCCACACCAGCCGCCCAGCGACTGCAGACTGTGGAGGGGTGGCGGGGGGGACATTGGAGACGTGGATTTGAAAAGGAGCCCGTCCGATTTTGCCATTGTGCCTTTTCATTCATCGATCGAATGAATATCGAACCTTCTGTCCCTGCGTGTGTGAAACGGATAGCTTAGCAAGCATTTTTTTCCCTCTCTCCTCTCAGGTCTGTGTTGTGGGCCCAGAGCTGTGATTTATTTTCTCACTAATTGTAAGAATGTCATTTTTATTTAAGACGTGTATTTTCTCTTTAATAACTCCTGCTATGTTTCATTCTGATGTGGCCTAATATTTTGATATGTGATGCTTGCACAAATGAGGTCTGGTTGACTTTTTTGTTTAATCTATCCTCACTAAATAATCTAAGTATGATGTTCATTATATTTTTTTATTGATTAAACAAATTTCTACATGTGAGGGGGAAAAAAAACAAAAATCGTGTACTAGTGCAAACAAAAAATCTACATTTTTCAGTTATAATTATTTTGGTATAATGTGTCATGAAATGAGCAACTTGACATTTGGTGAAACCAGAGGTGTAAAGCAATTATAAATAAAAAATGTTATGCATTTGCTCCACTCCAAAAATACATCTGAAGCCTTTGTATCAAATACTTCAATCTTATGAGGAGATAAAAAAAAGCAAACTAGGTAAAAACTAATTTCTTATTTTCCTAGTTAACATTTCATTTAAAAAAAAGAGATAATTAAAATGAATGCACAAATTATTGAATTATCTGCCCCAAACTAATAATTTGACATTTAGACAATGGCACATAAATAACTATAATTATCATTTCAAGTCAAAATGCACTAAATTTGCCAAATCCTGCCAACTGAAAATGGCTTCAATATAATCATTATTTCAGAGCTGCTAAAATGATATTTGTTAATATTACGATAAAGTGTGTGTGTTTATATATTAACTTCTTGCAGTAAATGGTCATGGCTGAGTGTACGTGCAGCTGACAGGGCGACAGAGAGAGAAGACAGACGAGAGCTTCGATAACAGCTTTAGTAAAAGGTGAGACGATCAACGTTAACATATCAATGGTGTTCAATCAGGGACGAGGCCACTGACTATTTATTCAACCTGATTCATAAAGCAAAACTCATTTTGTTGTTTAGTTGACACATGATTTTATGATTTGTCACCCTCTTCTTTCTCTTTAACATTAATGCTGGTTTAGAAAATAGAACAAATGTATTCCCGGTTTGTTTTCATGATTTATCTTATGCATTCAATTGTGTAAAAAGCACTTAATCTCATCTGTAAATGCTCACAAAGCCAGTTAAACTTGTCAATGAATTTACCTTCATGATAACATCTTTTAAATGTTTTGACTGAATATCTCATAAATAGATCTGATGTATTCTAACAGCCTACAGTAGCAATTATATTTCAGCTGTACTTAGATGCTGTAATGACAGCTAAAAATACAGCACATAATCAAATGAGGTGAGAGCTAATTGCAGAGACTGTAAACATAATAGTTAAAATCAAATTTAGGGAGCAAAGCCAGCAAAGAGGAGCAGTTCCAGCTTCCATGCTCCATGTGACAAGTTGCTATGCAGGGGCCAATCAAAGGGGGCAGAATGGGGAACAAAACAGGGCAGAAAATGAGCAAATTCAAAGGCAGAGGAAGGAAAGCAAAAGAACCAGTGAAGTAAGAAGGCAAAGGCATTGTGTTCGCACAACAATCAAGTCTGCTCCCACAGTGAGTACCAGGCCTGCCGCCGAAAATATTGCCACTACCACAAGCCACATCCAAACAGCATAAAACCAAAGGGCTGCAGCGGGAGGTCTGCTTCTGCTTTAAGAAAATCTGGCTCTATGTGAAAATAAATGATTTTGTAAAATAGAGGGAAAAGCAACACCGCAAACAAGCTGCAAAAACCCTTTTGCAACAGTTCACAACTGCATCTAATTAGAGTTTTATGTGATTGAAATTTAGTAAGACTATAATCTCAGAATCAAACCTTAATAAACATAAATAACTAAATATGTTGATCTAAATAATACTAATGCTGTTGAACACTTCTGTATCAGAACCATGATGTAATATATATATATATATACACACACACACATATATAAAATGTATTATTTTTTATATATAATTTTTACCATTTCACATTTCTATTATGAACAAAAATGAGAATAACATTTAGAAAAAGTGTAATCATTTTAAAGAGTGAAACATTAAATTGTGCTTTAATTTATCATCAATATACTTTTTGCCATCTCTTCTGCTTAAAAGGGATTATCTAAAAATGAAGATGGAGTATGAACAAGGACAGAATAAAGTAGCCCACAAAATAATGCAGAACATTATTTATCCTTTTGGTTAAGAAAAAAAACAGACTGTGATATACTAACAACAGATGTGGCATGTTGAAAATAGAGCTGGTTGATTTGAGCAGGAACAATGGTGGGGGGCTGAGGGGTGGGGGGCTGAGGGGATGTCTCGACTGAACCAACATACAGCACACAGGGACAGGGACAGGCCGGCATAATCTGCCACACAGACACGCTCAACCTTCCTGTCTCACGTTACACACAGGAGCACGAGCCCATATTTTACAGCTCGTCATGTATTTCCAGGTCTAACTAAAATCATTTTTATACTCACTGCAGTTTTAAAACAATTCCAAAATGTGATTATTTTACAATACAACATGGTTAAATAAACAGAAATACAGTTTTAAAGATGAAGATGAAGTTTGTTTTTTCTTGTCAACATGTCAGATTACCCCAGAGGGGATCCTGAACTGACACTCACAGCGCTGGTATTGTTCATACTGTATTAATCGCATTTTGGTTGTAACATAAATGACAGGCAGAGCCTAAATCTATTAAAATAAACAAAGAACAGCGTTGGATTTTTCTGCACCTCACACACACAGATGCACACACACCCCAATGACAGCTTTGGCAGATGTTCCCTGGGACACACAAGTACACCAGCATCCCATCATCACCATCATCCTGCCTGGAAACAGTGGCAGCCGAATGCCAAGTGCAGCTCCACACCACGTCTGCTCACACTGCCGCAAAGACACGACCCAGTGTCAGCGGCACACACGCATCATTACAAGGCAGCCAAGCTAACCAAACACAGGGAGGTGTTTGCAGGGGATAAGAAGTTCCAGCACCCACTCTCTGATTTCACAATTTTTTCCCTCGTCTCTGAACTGATCCTGTCCTGGTTTCCTGAATGCAAATTGGACAGACAGCAAAGAGTGTGACTACAGCTTACAAGTGACATATCTGCAGTGCTACTACTGTGCATAGGAGAAGACAGGCAGTGTTCATTAGTGCTGCTGATAATTAGAGTTTGGCTTATATGAATATAAGATAATAGAAGTTACATTACAGTCAGCAACATTTGTGGAATATATATATGTATATTTATATATATATAGAAAGAAAGATAGATAGATAGATAGATAGATAGATAGATAGATAGATAGATAGATAGATAGATAGATAGATAGATAGATAGATAGATAGACAGACAGACAGACAGATAGACAGCGTCTGGAATTAAAAATGTTTAAAGTAAAACTTCAGTTAAACTCCCCTGAAATCCAAACTAATGAAATTCTTTTAGGGTTGTCAGGGTGATGGACTACATCAATTAAAAGGCGTGAAAATCCTGGTAGACACTGTGCCTTTACTTAAGGATTTAATTCATAAAATTAACAATTAAACTAAATAGTAAAATGTGTGAAGAAAATCTAATTTAATTGCAGTCTTAGTCCTAGTCCATCCCCACAGCGACACATCGGTGTAACGCTGCTGCACACTTCCTTGACACGTACAAAATAAAAACTGAGGCAACTGAACAAACTTCGACACCATCACTCATGATCTGCCTTCCCTTCTCAGGGCCACAGAGACATGTGTCTCCCTCCCCCAGGTCAAGCCCATAGGCTGCTGCACAAAACACAGAGGGCATCATAATCTCCTAACCCCCCTGGAGTCTGCCCTGCTAAAAATCCACCACACTAAGAAGATCCAAAACATCTTCACTACATTATCTGACTCACACCGCTTCACAATGTTTGGCTTCAATGTTAAAAATGCTCAAGATTCAGTTATGACTACTGATTAAAATGCTGCTTTGCTATGTGAAAACATAATTAAATAGGTCAGGTTTGATCATGACTGTGGATGTGAGGGATCATCTTATGAAAACTTTACACTTTCTACATGAAAACATGCACTTATTTGTGAGATGAAATGCAACACTGGACACCCCTGTAGATCACAAACAGCGAGGAGCTCTGATCATTGTGTATGAAAGGCAGCGAGGCCGGCATTCAGGCGCGCACCATCCCTGCCACAAAGTCAAACATTAAGCTTTCGAAGGTGCTTTAGAAGGTGAACTGGAACAAAGGGCCCCTCGCCATAACCACTACTCAAAGCACGGTTTAATTAGGTGTAGAGCAACAAATCCTCCCTATTCAGTGGCCGGACACTTGTGGTGTTGGAGTGGAGTGTATCGTCGGTGAAAGACTCCCGTCATAACACTAGAGGAGTGTCCCCTCCCTCACAAAGACACACACTGATTCACTAATGCCTGTGTGTTAACAAGCCCATCGTCTGCTTCTCTAACTCATTGTCTCTTGAATGGGTGCTAATGGAGAGACAAAACAGCACACACACACACTGAGGCCCTCCTGCAACGCACTGCTCTTTTTATAGACTGACACTGAACACTTGTGCCTATAAGTTGAGGGACAACACACCGGGCTTCAGCTTGTCTGATATTATACGCTGACTGGGTGTCGTGATGAAGACTGAAAAGGCAACTAAACAGCCACCAGAAAAACAGCAAAAATACACTTTCCAATTAAATGAAAATAATAAAACAATTGGTCTACAACAATTTTCATATAATTGTTCTAGACAAATTGTTTTATTATTTAGAAATTTGCTACAAAAATAGTCTTGAATTCATTATTTAATCTTATTTATTTCAATGCTAAATAAAAAGAAATCAACATGCTGATAAAATGCAAATAAATGTTCTTAATAAAAGTCCTGCAATCTTTGTGAAACAAACAAAACTTGAAATCCTTTGTAATTTTTAACAGCAGTTTGGTATTTCATTAAATTGAATAAGAAAATCAATTTTGCACTTTGTATTTACTTTACCATATTTTGTATTTTTAATTCGTAAAATGAGTGGATCAGTGGAATAAGCTAAATTGCAAAGACAGTATTTAAAGTTTAAAAATGAAACAAAATTTCCCACTAAACTCATTAAAGCTGTACAGGCACACTTTTGGCAACTGTCTCGATGCACAAAAGACAAAGTAACTCTGACTCAGGGTGAATATGGGTGGTGGGCTCTAATCCTAAAGGACAAAACCAGCATATCCACCGAGACAAATCTTGTTTGATGGATCCCTGCTGCTGGATCCAACCGCAGCAGTCCGGTCTGGGAGGCCCATTGTACCCGAGACGCTCGAGAAGGAAACACACTCAAAATTTATTAGAAACGGCACTCCTCAAATACAATATTAATTCACAGACAGCATAGTAAAAGCAAATTATCTTAATCCAACTGAGGCCCATGCATTCTCTCAGTGGGAATCCACAATTTCAATACTCTGTTTTCAGTATTTATCTACTCACTCAAAACCCCCCAAAAACGTAAAGCTTTTTTTATATAAATATATTTGTATTTTTTTTGTATATTCTCATAATATAAAACATTTTTGGATGTTTCACACTGAAAATTATAAATCTGTTTTAATTGCAGCTATTCTAAAATATCTCATTTTATCCCAAATGAAGATAAAAACACAGAGGTCTAATTCCACTGTTAAACATGATGAACACAATGAAATGTTGATCATAATTAAATGTAGTAAAATAAAACTGTACCACTAATTGCTCTTTAAATTCTCAGTACTTCATTATCTGGGTATTACATAATTTTCTGGCCTTATCAACAATACAAAAGGTTTCAAAAAATAAATAGATAAATAAATTCAAACTTTCTTCTTGCTGCTAAAGATGTACCATCATCTGGGCACAGGGAAGGTCTGGGTGGGCAAGAGAGGGAAGTGAGGGTTAATAAAATAAAGAAAGGATTTGAAAGAAAAAGGAGCGTATTGCGACAGTGGCGTCTCCCTGGGATTTAGCATGGCTGTCTGTGCATGTGTGAGACAGAGACAGCGACAGAGGATGAGACAGCGCTCAGTGTTCCCAAGTGCTCAAGTGTATCTAATTGTGTGAGCGCAATTATGAGCATCTGCTTTTTTCATCTTTAGTGGAAGCGAATGTATGCGAGCACATACGCGTGTGTGTGCCGCAGCTGAAAATGTGCTCGGCTCTCAGCTCTGTGGTCTGAGGGCAGAGGCTGGCCAGTGCCTTTAAGCCGGCTCTGGGTCAGTCCAAACACTGGCAGCTATTCATGGCCAGATCAAGTTGATGCGAGATTCTGTCCCTCCTCTGCCCCCTATTTCCATATGAATGTGGAATATGCTAAAGAAAAAAAAACAAGCAAGATCCTTGTCCCAGGGAGCCACTGCAGGGTGAGAAAACACACATTTGCAGGGAGGACTCTACATCCTCCCCCATAGCAAATAACAGAAATATTGGCATCATAAGCACATTTAGGCAGAATAATAAAAAAGGGGGAAAACAGCATTTACCCACACACACACTCTTTCTCTCTATCTCTTCTCAGCACACATTCAATCCCGGCCAAGGTCAACGCCGCTATCAGCCTAGCAGCTTATGAACCAAAACACAAATGCATACACATTTTTAGAAAAGCTTTATCATGAATGGACACACACACACACACACACACACACACACACACACACACACACACACACACACAGACACACACCATGCTCTATGCAGGCTACATCCCAGCCACTCTGTATAAAGGGTTTAGCCAGACAAAGGGTTTGTCCTGAAAGACAAACAGCAGGAAGCATGGAGACGGCAATGAACGTGATGCACACAAGACGTACGCATCAAGCGACCCCCAGAAGCGCGAAGCCATGTTGGAGAAACAGCAGTGGGTTGAAAAGATGTGAGAGTGAAAATGAGCAAAAAGCAGAGATGTGCCTACCCTGGATGTCCTGTATTCTCCCTCTGCTACCTGGCAGGCCCAGTTTGAACCCGGCAACATCGACACAACGCCATTTCCTGCTCATACGTGTGTTTCGGACAGACGAGGGCCTCTTAACACACACAGACAATGTCACAGGCTCCTATTGTTCCACTCCATCGTTTGGCCCGAGACAAACCTCTGTGTCGTCTAGCCGTTTAAAGGTGGGCTCAAACCCTGAGCGATGAGGCCATCTATTACCAGGAGGGATGAGGGGAGGGGAGACAGAGACCCCTAAATATGGGGGAAGCTCAGTAAGCGAGGTTTATAACTGGCGGTGAGCACCAGGAGACCAAAGCCTGCGGACCAGGGCGTCCTCAGCCACATACATGCACTAAACATTAAAACACCTTTTCAGATTTACTGCTTGCTACTGTGCAGAAGCCTGGACAGCCAACACATTAAATCACATGTTTTCACTTTCATTCGGTCACACACTGAACCATAGATGACCTTTTGTATTATCAGGTTATAGGTTGGACTCTCCTTTTCACGCTACCAGCTAAGTACGGAGAAACATGATCAGGAGTATCAAACTAATGTAAAGAACATAATCCAGCAGATATAAAAACGTGAAATATTTTGCGTTAAACATAATTATTTTGCTTTTCTATTGTTGTTTTTCTTCCCCCTGATTATCAAATCCATTTGGTAGTTATTGCTGATAACAGTAACCGGCAAAGTATTGATATAAACAACAAAAATAAAATCCCTACATATCTGATTAGGTGCTAGAATGAGGAAAAAGTGAAATGGTTGCATACATATTCATTCATTTTGTTTAATTAGCAGAGGCACCTTTCACTTTTTATAACAGCAATCTTAATGGAAAAACATCTACCAATTTAGTTTATGTTGATTTAGGTTTTTCACAGTTCAGCTCATTTTGCAAAAGGACCTCAAATCTGACTTAATGGGTTTTTTTTATTTTATTTCAGGCTTTCAGGCAATAACTGGGAAAAACAAGGACGTTTAAAAGAATATGTAGATTTTTTTGTATCCAGTGTGGATGCAATCATACACCAGTTAAAGGAGTCACAGCGATGTTAATAAAACACTCCGAAAACAAAAAGAGAAAAGGCAGAGGAAACCACCCTCATGTGAAGAGCAGTTTCCACTGAGGGAAATGTGTTTCAGTCCACACTTATTACAAGTGATGTGTATGTAAAATTACTATTTGTGAAGGCTTTGTAAAACAAATAGCCTTTTACTAATGCCAGGAGCTGCGTGCATTGCTGGCTGCAGTGCAGTAATCATAAATAACGCACCACAAACAAACTCTAACCCTAACCCCACGACACAGAGAAGGCAAACAGCCTGCTATTTTGCAACAACATTGCAGAGTAATTTGATTATAACCATCCCATTTGCAAGTAACTGCATTAATGTAAATTCAGTCAGTGAGATTCAGTCCAAAGTCCCCGGCAGAGTGATGATTCTCACTCCAGCTTTCCATCGTCATTTTCTTTTCCTTTTCCCTCGACTGTGTCCTGACACTGGGCCCCATTTCACAACTGTTGGCGTTTCGAGCACAGTGAATCATGCTACTCAGACTTATCTGTTGCTGCTAATCACTGGGGTACAGCCAGATGTGTATGTACATGTTTTTATTTAGAAGGAACCAATCAGACAGCAGGGATTTTGCCTCCCCTGGTTGCCCCTTGTGAGACACAGGTGATACTTGTTAGGACCAGTCACTGTGAGGCCTCCCCACGATTTACATTGTACACAACCTGATGATATTTAACAAAGTTTGACTGTGCTGCCGTGTTGGAGTTGGCTCATTGTTTTGCGCTGTGATATCTACTGTGAAAGACTTCCGTTGTGTGATGTTTCAGTGACCCAGACATAGTTTGAAAAATAGACCCTTGCCTTCTGTGATACTACAGCAGTGATTTATTTTCTGCGTGCAGACATCAGTCTGGTCTGGTTACCATCAGCCCAGCGCCAGCCACCTGTGCACAGGCCCTCCTGTATTTACGTTGCGATAATCACAAAGGGGATCTCGACCAGATTGTGGGTCTTATCTACAAAGAGTGCTCACTCCCGTCCGGATCAAAAAGTTACAAGAGACTCAAAAAGATTAAACACATGGAATGTTGGTACAAGATTTCAAATCATCTTGTCAAAACAGAATCAAAGAGAAAGCCAGAAACCCACAAACACAAGGCCTATGGATTTTTGTGGCAGCTGGGACAAAAAAAGAGACTTGATTTTATCCTTCCTTTTTGGACAATCTCCTATTGGGCTGCTTTGGACTTGTCTGAGTCATAGTGTGCGACCCTCTCCAGTAGCACGCCGGCCTCTGCCAGCTACACAAACAGTGCGAGAGAACATGACATCACCCCTCTATCATCCACTAGATACACTCGAGGCTCACAGTTCAGCAGGTTCAAATGCTCCATGTAGATGGAGGCTAATGTTAACCCACTGAAGCAAGAGATCTTAGCCTCAGCATGGCTGCCGCAGTATCAGGAGATACAGCGGCTCACCCAGTGATTGCAGGGTTGGCGGTTCGATCCCCGTTCATGTGCCGAAGTGTAGTTGCGCAAGACACTGACTCTGATGGCAGGTCAGCATGGCAGCTCCTTGAGAATGTGAATGAGCGGTAAAAAATACACAAGGTTTTCTGTCCATTACTGTAGATGTAGTTACATGCCCATTGCTGTCACAGGCACCTTTTTTAAACTTTCCCTGTGCTGGCCTGCTTACCACACACTGGAAGTCATTACAAGGGGACTGTGTTAGGGTTTGGTGAGAAGCAGATTTTTTTCTGGCCCTAACCATCCCCCCCAAAAGACACGGACGGAGGGAGACAGACAACAGTTTGCCCACGTTAGATGTACATATAAAGGGAATACAGTCTCTCAGTGCCATCGCCTCTGCAGACATGTTGAGGATGTTCCCATCTGCCCCTGGCCATTGTAATAAGTACGACCAACCTCAGCAGGAGTAAACAGAGACGCAAATCTCTCCCTCCCTCAGAGCGGCCCGGGCAGGAGGCATCAATTCCCCCTTGCAATCACCACGTCTGCATTCAAACAGATTTCATTACACCCACGCGACATCACACCATTCAACAGCTAACATGCGGAAATGATTTTGGATTTTGTCTCTGTTCAATAAACAGACCCCAGTGAAGACTCTACGACTGGCAAAGAGCAAACAAGTGTATTGTTGTTTTTAATGGGTCAGTCTCAAAATGACATGCCATCATCAGAACATAAAACTGTCGTGACCTGTGGTGCATTTTTCAATTTACCTATAACATGAAAAACAGAGGTTTCTGACAAGAAAAATACAACCGTGTCAAACTGAAGCAGAGTGAAGGCTGGTGGAAGGAGAAGGAACAAGAGAAAGAAAAAAAAAAACAGTAGTCCACCATGTGGCCCACAATCTATTCATTGCTCCCGTTTAATTTCTTTTGGGTGCATAATCCTTTCAGTTTCAATAGCAAATTTAACAGTCCCCAAGGCCTAAGCACCAGACTGGTCAATACAAAACCAGACAACTAATTACTGAGCGCACCACGCTCTCCTTTACCCCCTCCTACCTCTTCCTCCCCTTTTCTCTCCCTCATTCCTCTCTCTCTCCAGCAGCTGTGGGGTTCATGTACACAAGAGCAGCAGTCAGGCAGTATTAGGTTTCCACTTCCCAGATCTCCCTTAAAAGCCTGTCCCATAATGGCCCTTCAGTCACACAAACAAGCATAGGGTTTCATACAAAAAAAGCACACACAGTTGGACAACCGCATGTGAATATAAACATGTTCACTTGAGCCATTTTGAAGATTCCTAAAATACAAATCTGCTTGCCTAAACTTTTGGGTTTTTCTCTGTCTTTGCTTTCTGAAGTGATTTTTCTTTCTTTGAAGTGAAATGGGTAATTGTTCTGATTACATTGTTTCCCAGTGGCTAAACAACCCAAACGTAAATTGCATGTTTACTGAGAGTCAACAACATAAATGTTCATAATGTCTTGCAGTTAAGCGGTAGCATTAAGAGCGTGTAATTACCATGTAATTGACGCCTTGTTTTCAAGTAATAAATTAGAGCATAACTTGACAGGCTGTTTAGCTAATAAAAAAGGTTAAAAGCTGACCTACATCTGAGCAATAAAGTGGTTAGTAAAACTAAAACGAGTAGTCAATTAATCAATTATTTGACCGACAGAAAATTTACCTCCAACTATTTTGACAATCAATTAATGACTGAGGTAAATTTTTTAATATAAATACCAGACGTTCTGTTTCCTTCCTCTCCAGTGTCGAGATTTACTGATATTCTCAGTAAATCTCATTGTAAACTGAATGACTTTGGATTTTAGGCTATCGATCAGGCAAAACAAGCAATTAGAAGCATTTTTTGAGGAAACTGTGATGGGTATGGACATTTTATGGCCTAAATTATTTAATAGTTTGTTGGGAAAATAATTGGCAGATTAATCAATAAGAAAAATAATCGTTAGTTGCAAGCCTAGTTGGTAGTACATTTAGGATCTGTTTTTAGAAAGCATATTCAAAAAAACCCATGTTGAATGGGTAAAGCCTTACATTGTGTCTACAGCTCTAACAATCAACCATCATTTTACACAAAGGGAACTGACATGAAAGTTGATTTTTCATATAAAATGATTACACAGTATTGTTGTGCAGGAGAAAACAGATGATTGATTCCTCAAAAACTAAGCTTTAATTCCAACTCTGAATAAAAAGATAGCATGCCTGTATTTTGGCTAACCTGAAAACATGTAGTGTTGGGAACCTCGGTTGACCCTATGACATGCGATGCTTGTGGTGTTTTTAGTGTAGATGAGAAACCCGGGTTGTGACAATGATAACATGGTCATGATAGCATGCTCAGTGCTAACCCAGCCCCATGTTGTGGCGTGTTGTGACTGCTGTCCTATGCTTTACAGCCTTCCTCTATAAACAGACGCACTCTCAAGGCTTTGATCATGACCCAACGAACACAGCGACTCAGCACAGCCCCTAATTTGCTGATGGGTTTAAAAAGTCCCTCAGTTAAGATCACTTCCCTCAGATAATAGGAAGAGTTGCCCCCACTGTGACCTGAGTGCAGTGTCCTTTGTCTCACTCCTAATGTTTGCCTTAGCCCATTGTGTCTGCATTATCCAGCACCTCCACCCCTCCTTGCAGCACAGCTTTGACGCGACAACCCTGCTGCACCACACTGGACTGCCCTCAAAGAGGAAATACTAAATGTATGGAAGCCATTTCCCAGTGTGCCCCTGAGCTCTGTATGGGTTCCTCTCACCCGTGGACCCCGCCCCCCCCCCCTTGTCTGTGTGACCAACCGAGAGGCGGAGATGGTTAAAGAAGCCGAGCTGTTTAAAATGGTGAAGAGTCATGTGGCTAGAAACACTAGGCCCGACATACACACCCGAAGACACACACACACGCATACAACGGATTCCACAAAGAGGTCCTGCACCCCTTTCCCTTGCAAACAAGGAGGACGAGCTCCTGTCGGCTCAAAGACAGGCCGACAAATTGCCTGTGATCTGTTGACCCGGGAAACAGACAACGGTCCAAAATAAACGGCTCTAAAATTGATGGAACACAAAATAAGATAATAACTTCTGCCCAATGATATGTAAATTGGATACACGGTACAAACAAAGATCAGCACTTTTTAAAATGAGGTGTTTAAATAGCCAATATCCAGTAGCAAGTTTGATCTTAGCATTTTAATGGTAGATACAAGGTTGGCTGGAGGTGGGTGGAGAAAGGGATAAAAAACACACTTTGTTTCTTTCTTTTGTTCCTTTTCTCTGCTTTGCATCAGTAAGGACAGCTGGATAAGAAATGGATCACTGGTAAAGGGACACACAGTCCCCAGCACAGACATGACATCACCCCCTTTATAACCAACCCATTGGGGGCCATTTGTGCT
This sequence comes from Pempheris klunzingeri, assembly GCF_042242105.1. Taxonomy (NCBI): domain Eukaryota; kingdom Metazoa; phylum Chordata; class Actinopteri; order Acropomatiformes; family Pempheridae; genus Pempheris; species Pempheris klunzingeri. The sequence goes on along the minus strand of NC_092025.1, from coordinate 2,629,071 downwards.
AGAATTCAAAGCAGTGTGTGTGTGTGTGTGTGTGTGTGTGTGTGTGTGTGTGTGTGTGTGTGTGTGTGTGTATGTATATGTGTGTGTGTGTGTGTGTGTGTGTGTGTGTGTGTGTGTGTGTGTGTGTGTGTGTGAGTGGGTGAGTGTGTGTGCATGCATGCAGGCTGTAAATGGGTTGACTTTGCAATATCTATTTTTTTTAATCACTTTAAGTTCAAAGACCAACATGTTGTTCTGCTTTTCTTATTCATATGGTAATAATAGGTTTAACTGAAAATGTAGCCAGGGGTATTCATTTAATACAGACAACAATGAACACTAAACATCTGTGCTATTTTCCACTGGCAAAGCCCATGACTTGGCTCAAGTCATTAATAATTCAATAAGGAATCTGACATATGATGCATATCATCTGTCATCATTATCTTAGTGTTGAGTGACATTGTGCATCCATCTGTCCTTGATACGATTAATCAAAGTAAGTCGTGCTAATGACCATAGTGTCGTGACTTTATCAATGAAAAAATGTGACATGTTGAGAAGTTTCAATGTTAAATCTTAAGTTGTTTCCATAACTTCCATGGAATACCTGAAAACACTCCATGGCAAATCATGGTGTTGGATCTCCAAAGCTTTAAGCTCCATGTTGATGTGACTCCAGGTATCACTATGGTACTGTCGTTAGATAATTATGTGATGTCTGAATTCAAACTGCAGCAGCCCAATGCATTAACACATTAACTGTGTGATCAGGGCCCTGAGTGATTTACTCAGAGACTGCATGTACCTGTACCTTAGATCTACTTTGAATCCTCTCAGTACACAAAGAGACGTCCATCGTGGTGGAGTGAGCCACAACTGGTCAGTCAGAAGCTTGTAGAAGTGTCAGTGGGAAAGACTACAGACATAGAGTCTGGGTACACACTAGAGGACTAGGAGTTTTGACTGAGCATACAGCGAGCCAAACTATTTTCACACTCACCATTTCCTGCAGTTTCAGTGTTATAGGAAAAATAAGGAATCCAGACAAGACAACTCAACCAGAGAAGATACACAGTTCTCTCATGTGCTTGTCACAGCTGACCAGGAGGACACAAACCTGACCGTACAAAGAGCTACTGTCAAAGATCCGAACTAGAGATGATACCAGCTTTGAGCAGAATAAACCAACCTGTAACATCAAAACTATTCCTGCTTCATGAGGAACACAGTTGGCCGCTCTCTTTAATAGAGTTTGCCATCCAAATTTGGACAGGGTCTCCTGCCTGAGCATAATGAGGAATGTATGATCAGGTTGGGAACACTTTGTGCAGGATGTTGTCAGAATAATGAAGGAGCAACCATCCAAGCTTGATCAACAACCTGAGGAGGTCTTTCTCAGGAAGTAATGATTGTGCCAGTCAGATTTGTCTAAGCACTGAAAAGAGACAAGGGTCCTGGCACAAGAAGTCTACAGTCTACAGCCTGTTTTCTTGGCCACCAGGGTTATGAACTCCTTAGGCTGCATGAACAGCTGCATTGTTGGAGCAGTTATTCTCACAATTATTTGCATCATATTCCTCCCTGGAACAGCACAGATCCACAGTCACACACTGTGTGCCAACATTAGTCAGCAAAACTTAACTAGAGGAATATCCCTTTATCCAATCTGAAGAGAGGAACTTGTGTCTGCCTTTGGTCTACTGTCAGCGAGGAACTGGGGTGAATCATTGTGGGTAGCTCACGATTTGTTCACATTCATTGCAGAAACAGCCTCACACATAGAATCCAGAGGTGTGCCTGAATTTCTGAGCTAAAATATTTCCTGTTCAAGAGGTAAAAACTGGTGGTTTCTGCCTGTGACAGAAAGTGTTGTGGACAGAACAGTCGAGGCAAACAAGGTTGTCACTCATTGCATTTACATGCACTTTAGTAATTTGATCACAGCCCGGGTAAGGCAATACTGACATTATTGCAGCTGTCATACAAACACCTTAACAAAGTTATCTTACTTGCATTAAGGTGGTAATCAGAGTACACACAACTCAATTTACAGAGATGGATTACCCATTGATCTTTCAAGTGACTCTTGACATGTACACACCATATAGCCGCAGTGAATTTGCACATATGACACAAAAGTCAGGGAGTGGATCGATGTAAAGCAGTGGACAAGCTGCTGTGGAAAAATAAAACATACTTTTTGGACCAACAGCAAATAGATTTCTGACTGCAAGTACCACTGCACGTGACACAAACTGCATTACAGGGATCTGTTTTCCTGTAGGCCCTCACACATCCTCATGGATGTTAACTAACAACTAATGTGAAGTAGGGAGTGGCACAGATGTATCTCCATTAAAATAATTTTAAATATTACATGAATTACATTGTGGCACTATTAGTGGCTCTCTGAACCACTACAACGTTTCTGGGAGGGAATACTAAAAGGTAAATCATGCCATTTCTGTCTTGGTTGGGTGGCAGAAAAGGAAACCACCTTCTATTTCCTGCCTGCTTTCTGAGCTTCTGTTTTCATCCTGAATGGCACCTCTGTCATTCACGTGGCAGCAGCAGGCTAACAACTAATAAATCACTTCTACTAAGTGAGCTTTTCCTTTCACTGCTTGCAAACAACCGAGCTAATTTATAACCGGAGGAGGCATGAGGGAGAGGCTAAAATTGGCTGTGGAGGTCAGGCAGGTTATCTATGACATGTCTTCACCTGGCATAAAAGGACAAAAAAACAACTCCGATCATCTATTGACATACACCAGATGTGTGCTATTAATAAAAACATGAAGCACCTGTACTCCTACACTATTACTGCACTACTATTCATGAACAGTTTAACTCATCTAAAATGTGTGTCTTTTGACTGAGGCTCTCAAATGACTTCATTGTTTAATAACTGTACCGTATGATTTATAGAAATGTAGTGGATGAACATCACTTACAATACACACAAACAGCAAATCCTGGTGCTCCAAAAACGTACAAAATTACACGATGCATACAACTCCCTCGAATCTCACATTTCCCCTTGAGGGATGAATAAAGAATTTTGAAATGAAACACTGTTATAAACCTCTTTTTTGTGATCAAAGCACAGACAGTTTTGGGATGGCAGACAACACAAATATGTTTAGAGTTCATTTGAAATCTTTAGATTAGATTTGTTCAAGTGCTGTGCCCATGGGAGAAAGGATTTGAAAATCTATAAAAAGCCCTTGATCAACAAGAAAGTAATCAAATGACTCATTTTCTATTTCCCAGTGCTGAGCAAGCAATTTTATGTTTCTAGACTTTGTCATTATGTGGCTGAAGCTGAAGCAGTAACCACCCAAACCAAGGATACAACTTTGTGTAAGTTACTTCACAAATCCTTATTAAGAAGGTTTGCAGTGCTGTTTTATTAGATTGTGACCTACATGCCCAGAATAGAGAACTAGATTCTGCAGCAGACACATTTTGTGTGTATTTATATAAGAGTAGTAGTAGTGACTATAAATTAAACTGACATTAGGCTGCGCAGTGAGCAAGCCAGAAATAAATTCAACTTTGTTTTTTCCATCCCTTTAAAATCTTGCTTTAATACCACCTTTCAAAGGTGCCGGTGGAGACACTCTTCTCCCATGTTACTGAGATGTCTAATGAACGGAGGGAGCGAGGGCGGCACGCAGTCAGTCAGAGAGAAGCGCTATGATTTCCTCAAAGAGACGAGGGAGTGAGGTCAAAACCCCAAACTGCCAATGAACCGACAAGGTGAGACACATAAATCACTGCACTGCAAGTTCAAAAACTTCCTTAAAGGGGTTCACTCACTGACCTACTCAACTCAGATCCTTTCCTAAGTATGTTGTACTTTTCTCAGAGGTAATACTCCTAACTTGTAAAAAAAAACTTGGTTATGTATTTGAATTCAAGAAAATGATCATCCATGGTAAAGGACAGTTTTGTTAAGGATTTCACTGGTCTGTTACTTAAATGTGTTTTTTTCTATCATCCAGTTTTATCTCAGGCAACGATCTGTGTGTATAATCCAAAGGATAACAATTAGAGATGTATTAGTTAACATTATTAATCTATATTAATTATCATCTATTGAAACAAAACTTCTGGGAAATGTAATATAAACATGCAACAATTGCTCGTCACCAAGAATAATTTTGAACTAAATGGCCTCCACACTAACTCCTCTACAAGTCAGCTAAAACATGCAGCAGTTTCCACGTTTTGAGGCAGGCACATGTTCCACTGTGACAATGTCATACTAAAAAAGTTTTCAGAGCCATTGTGCTGCCTGGGCCAAGTGCCATTCTCTTTGACCCCTCCAAATTCCCTTCCCCCAGTCGGCCCCCACTCCACCTCCCTTCTCACTCTACCTTGACCCTAAAAACTTGGTACAAATTCAAATGCACAAAGCCCCTCTTAACACTAGAGCTCACAAATTAACTACAACAATGAAACTTGAACTTGGACACATTGAAGGGAAGTGGAGGAGAAATTAGGCATCATTTTTAAGCTCAAAAATAGAACTTCAAATACAACAATAAAAACTCAAAATAGTTACTGTTGGCAACATATGAATCAAAAGCATTGAGGAAACAAACTGCTGAGGCATATGGAGACTCTTGGGGAGTACAGAACTTCCAAAAAGTGCTCAGAGAGAGAAAAAGAGAAGCACTTACCACATAGATCCTGACATCCGAGAACAAGAATGACAGATTCCTCTCTTCTCTATCTCCGATCCACTTCCATTTTTCTGAGCTCCCATATGGCACCCCCCACCCCTCCGAAAGGCAGACAGCAGAGAGAGTGCGACAGAGGGAGAGTCAAATACACAGGGAGAGAGGGAGAGAGCGCGAGGGGGGCATTAGTCCTGGTGTGGAGATGGAGGGGACTGTTGCAGCTGTGCACCCCCGTCAGTATCTCCTCAAATCCAGTCCTCTCCTCCATGTGAGTCTGCAGCACCGCGGAAACAAAGTGATCCTCTTACACACAGCCCAGAGAAAGACAGAGAGGGAGAGAGACAAACGGGGCGAGGGAGGGAGGAAGACAGAGAGAGAGAGAGAGAGAGAGAGAGAGAGAGAGAGAGAGAGAGAGAGAAACATATAGAGGGAACGGCAGGGAAAGAAAACAAGTGAGCTAGTTAGAAGGCCGGCAGGTTTCAAGTTTTCAGCGTTTCCTTTACTGTGCCGTAGAACTCTGCCGGCCGAGTGGGAGGGAATAAGCAGGAGCTTCTAGGAAGCCAAGAAAATAGTGCATAATACCTTCCAGCTTCTCTCTACCCCCACTTCTCCCTCCCTCTCTCTCCCTTTTCTCTCACTCTCTATCACTCTTTCTCTCTCTCTCTCTCTCGTAATAAGCCTGGCTGCAACAACCCCCTCCTCCGGGCGCTGGAATGCAAGGCAAGAGTTTCAAGAGGCCCAGTTAGACAACCCTCAGAGTCAGTGCACCTTGACCCCCGGGTCAGACGCAGTGTGTGTGTGTGTGTGTGTGTGTGTGTGTGTGTGTGTGTGTGCAGGAGGGGCGGGGAGCTTTAGTTGTGTCTATGTATACTTAAATTTGTGGGGCCAGCTTCGCCTCATGAGATCACATATCCGTACCGGGACAGCCACTTGACAGAGATAATACTGTTGGACATTTACACTGCTGTAGTAAGTCCCTAGCAGTGTGACACTGACTGGTGTTACATGCACACAATAGCTGCCTTCAGTCCCTCGGAGTAATTATATGAGGCTGTTTTATATGTGGAAAGAATATTACATTACTGAGCCTCATTCTTCACTTTTAACATTTGCTTTCTCAGTTGTTAGTAGGTTTAGGTTATTCATTTTTGTGTGGCTGACTGGCGGGGGCCTGGACACGGGCCAGAATATTTGAGACTCAGAGGCCGTTTTTAACGTCATAGCAGCATGTCCAATTACACTTGTTTATCACGGCACTCACTGTGCTGCCGTGTTGAGGAATTTTATTTACATCTATATTTTCTTCACTTTAATTCCATGTTGAAAATTAGCTACACAACAAAAACATCTTGAAAGATGACAACACAATGTGTCGCATGGCAAACACTTTCTAATGCTGCATGCAAAATGATATGAATAAAATAATTTGAGTGGGGTCCAGTTTAGCTATTCGTGCCCTCCTGCCAGACACAGCCAGAGTTGAAGTTACAGATAGAGCTTTCCAACATTTACCCATGTTTCTTTTTTTCAGATTTTAGATTAGCGGCACCAACTTACACAATTGGACTTGGTTTTGTTTGGACGGTCTGCTTTAAGTTTTTAAATCCCTCCAATCAGGCAGGTTTGCGTCATTTGAATCAGAGGAGCTCTTACTGTCTGCCAGTCAGGGCTCAGGATTGTGGCCGTTCTGCATGTAAAAACCTATTCTTCTAATTCATTCAAGTGTCCCAGCTAATACAGGTCCCTCCTGCCCTCTTTCCCTCAGTCTACGTCTGTTTCTCTCTTTCTCTCTCACACACACACACACACACACACACACACACACACACACACACACACACTCCCCATCTGTACATTCCTTGCAGCAGACATGTTCACTGTCAGTAATACTGAGGTAAAAACATTACCTTTTGACTTATTGACAGTTTTTCTCTTACCAGTATTTGAAAAATAGTTGACACTGATTTATATATTATACATTTATGTTATTATCATAAACATCATTCATTTATATTTTTATATAGACATTTTTACAAAAATGAAATATGCATGCACTCTGTTACAAACACATTAACACAACAAAAACACCCCCTCACATAGACTACAACAGCTCAATAATACGACAGTGAAATCAAACCAAAAGGACAGATCACTTACCAGATGGAAATTCATATTGCTGCCACAGCTACCAGCGTAGTTCTGACAGGCAGATCCTGTTAGAGGAACGATATACATTATTCTAGGACCCAGCTGTGCTTAAATCATCAAGTGAAGTATAATGAGGTTATAGAACGCACAGAAAAAGACATACCTTGTACAAATGGACACTCAAATGCTTACATAACACCCAAGTTACATCTATTTGCATTTTTAACTAAGCTTGCATAACACGGTGAATAAGATGTTGTTTGGGTGATGGAGAACAAGAGAGTAACAGTTTAAATATGCATTTTTGTATTTCAAAAGCACAATAATGTGAATTGAGTGTATATGCCTCATATTTTGTGATTTGATACATCTGTTGATGCAGAAAATGAAAAATTCAACAAATACATTTTCATGAGATTTTACCCCTCCCAGTGCAATAATGACTACTTTAAAAAAGAGCTCTCTTGTTAATTCATTTGTCAGTAAATTAATTACTGTTGTTATTTTATTTTCACTGGAATTTAAAAAAATTGACAGTCATTGATTTTAATAGTCATGCTAGTGAGAATCATTTGTAATACCTCATTACAACCTGGGTGACCCTTTTAGTCATGACGACCAAGTCTATAATTTTTTTTTTACAAAGTTTTTGATTTTGCATATATTTTTTAACAGATAAAAAAACACATTGCAAAACTTCTAATAAGTCTAGGGAACACATTGTTGTTTGTCAAAACCTTGAACAGTGGTTCACTTCTTCATGGAGATTACTGCCTTTTTCATTTCCTGTTTGGAAATGAAAAATGCAATTCCTATTTTAGACCACCTGCCCAATCTGGTGAATCTCCCAGACTAGCTTTCAATTAGAAACCATGTTTGTACCCACAGTTGTCACAAGTGAAGAGTGGAATGCCTCAGGGCTCCATCTTGGGCCTCATTCTGTTCTGACTTTAGCCGCTTCCTCTAGGTTATTTCATCCACAAAAAGCATGTGTTTTTCTGTATTGTTCTGCTGACAGCCACTTCTATTCACCTATAACCCAAACTGACAGCCATGAACCATGGACACTGAATGAATGGTCAGAATCTCATACCTATAAACAAGAACAAAGCTCTCCATTCTTTTCTGGTAAAAGACTTTTGAATGAAAGTACAGATGGAAACTTTGGAATACAAATTCTCTTATTGGAGAAAAGAACTTCTTATATTGAATTTGAAACACAAGGCAGTCTGGCTTAATAATCAAGCCTTTCAAAACACCAACAATATTTAGTTCTTGACTTTTAAGCATGAAAACATTTAACAACTGGCTGGCAAACAGTTGCCCTTCAAAAACAACAATGCTGTGGCTACTAACCATAACATTACAGTTAGTTTTAAATATTTTATTACAATATTCTGTGCACATATAAACCAGACCATATCAATACATAATATCAGCTATATTTCACTGTAACTGTATTGTGGGGAAGCAGTTCACTTCCAAGTTTACCTACTGTCAGACTGACATGTTATAGCGGGAAAGCTCAGGTATGATAAACACCATTACTGATGGCTACATTCCATTTAGCTGTTTCTAGTCCTGTAATACCTTGTGTGAAATATGGAGGTGACAATTCCTTCAAAAATTAATCTGTATCAAGATTTCTATTGTTAAAACTGCCAAATATTGATGTCAGTATTAGCCTCAAATGTCCAGCAGCAGATCCTACCTCTGCTTCCAGGGATCAGACAAAGATGGCTCCGTTCTATTCAAGTGTCCCAGTAAGCCAACACAGTGTGGCAGCGAGCCAGCATGCACACTACCCAGACCATGAAATCAAAGCAGTGAAATGGACTTCAGCCATATGCATATGATATCCTATGATTCACTGTGACACTCAGACAGAATGGAAACATATTTGATATTATTGGCGACACTGTTGCTATTATGACGAGTCAAAATGTCTGCTGCCACTTCATATCAACAAACATTACATCAAGGATCATTTGTTTAAGCTTTAATATGTAAAATGGTCTCTAATAAAGCTGTATTTGTCCACTAGCTGCTGAAAATCAATAGACTGACTTTAACCTAGCCTGTTGTTTATAGTTTATATACTCAGGAGCCTTAAAATTTAATATTTCCACATACTAATAAAATGATAAAACCTAGCTTACTGTTGTAACTGTATAAAGTCTTTCTCATCACCACCCTCCGTACAAATAAGCCTTTTATACAGTACCTACAATGCACAGCATTACTCTTTATTTAAACTTGACAACCTCCATCATCATCGTACGTGAAAACTATTTAAAAGGTAGAACAAAAAGGTTGATGAGCTGAACTGGGTTGGGTATTGTACACACAAGCATTTTCCCATCCATTGGAAAATATTTCTATAGCAATCTCTCAGAGTTTGTCTCCTCACTGAGTGCTGCTCCTCACCATGTGCTTACCTTTTTTGTCACACCTTTTCAAACTGCATTTAGACCAAAGTGTTTATATAGAGAGTAGTGTTACATCTCAGTCTGCACTGTTGAGTCAGCTTAAGATGGATCTGCCTCAGCAAATGGGCTGGCGTGTTGTTGTTCTCCTTCCTTCTCTTATTCTTCTTTGAGCACTACACGCAGCTTAGAAGCATCTCAAGCCTGCTGCTGCCCTCCACAGGTAATAAACAGACATACGTATTCAGTTACAGGTCAGTGGAAGTCAGATCCACTGTGCATCTTTTACAAAAACGGCAATAAATAGCTTCAGTCCTGTTTACAAGCTTGTAAATGTTTTTGTTTGGGAAATATTAGAAATAAGCTTGGGGGACTGATTGAACATGTGATCTTACAGGATAGGAATGTGCAAGATATTTGAGAAATGCTGAATGCTTGATGTCGCACTGTTTCTCATCGATCTTATTTGGATTCAGGGTGGTAGAAGGTAAATGACGTGCGTACTTTCAAGAGAAAGGGAGCCAGATTTAAAAAACAATTTCATCATCTTTTTATGTGGAACGTATTTCCTGTGCTAAAATGGACAGGAAAGGTCTCACAGTATTTGTTTATTTGATTCTAAATGTGTGACGCCACCATTGTTATTTTTCACAGCAGATTACAGATCCTCAAACCTTTGATAGCCCTCCTCCTCTTTATGGGAAAATGACATGTTTTAATACTACATACACAGCAAGGTCACGTTCATAAACAATCCGAGGAGCATGGAGACATGACTCTGAGCAGGCACGCAACATATCAATTGACTAAAGTCTAAGCTTTGCAAAAACACCCGATGCCAGCACAAATTCACAACTTGCTAGTTAAAGGGTTGAATGAATTAGTTATTAGGATACAGCAGAGATGCACTACACTTACCAGTGTCCCAATACCACAGCCTGCCTCTGGCTCTCTCTACATAGACAGGAGCAAAAGAAAAAAAGGAAAAGAAAAATTGAAACAAGCGCGAAGACTGGCATCATGTGCATTTATCTTGATTTCTAGCATCTCAGATTAGTCAATTCATTAGCCAGGTCAGTGGTCACCTTGCTGATTGGCAGGACAGTATTTCACTATTCATTTCATTCTGACAGTATGTAACAATGGCACCAATGTTATCACTGTACTTTTGGTCTTATTCAATTTCAGTGAAGGAAACACAATGGCCTCAAGTGGACTGGATGGGGATTCCCAGCGACTTTAGTATAGTTTACAGCTAATTTAATACCTAGAGGTCCCTCCCTGTTAACCGGGTGTGACAGGCACCTCTACAGTCTGAGGTTGTTCTCTCATTCATCACTCTCTGTCTATTTCCATAATTGAAATATTATTAAATGGATGTCTGTGGTCCAATACGAGTAGTCAATATGACATGGAAATGAGAGAGAACACCTGAAGCAAAACACGCACACACTCAATAACAGTAACAGCAGCATGGTTCAGAAAACCGTTCTCCCACTGAGGTCCAGCCAAAGGGCCCCACTAAACACTCGGCTCGTTCTCCCAGTTTTCTGAGTGTGTAATACAAGGGCACACACACACACACACACACACACACCACTGGAGAAACCTCCATAGGCCTGCATTAATTTCAGTGTTTTGTTAATGGCTAAACAGGGGATCAATCTTAGAAACAATCCACACTGACCCTGAACCGTTTCAACAGCCAGTCAGTGTTTGAGGAACAGTGAAGAAAGTTAGAAAAGCAAAGAGTACTCTACCGCTTCTCCATCTGGTCAGTCAATGAATTAAAGAAGAGATGGAGATTACTAGAAAACAGAACATTTCTATTTTTCACCAGCAGCAGATGGGAAGCCCCTGCATTTCTTCTGTTTGCTTGGTCTTAAACAAAACTCCCTCTTTGGCTGAGGAGCAGCCAGTGAGAGGACCAACACGGAGCAGGAGGATGAAGGATGAGGCAGAAGTGTCTGCAGCTGTCTGACTGGACTCACCACAAGGCTCCTCTGTCAGCTCCACAGGGGGCCGAGGAGGGGTCCCACACTAAGACTACTGACAGTGGTACATCTTTTCTCACCCTTTTCTGTTCATTCCATGTTGTTGTAGCATAATTAAATAAGCAGCTAATATTATTAACCAGCCTTAGCTAGCTAGCTTATTAGCTAATACAACTAAGCGTGTTAATTAAAACGCAAATTAATGGAAATTATATTTTCATATACATTAATTAAAGTTAATGACAGTTCATAAAGCAAACAGGAGACATTAAGACATGAACTATCGACAGGCCTGTACAGAAAATGGGGTGAGCAGCGGTGTGTTGTTGGCTGTGGTGTCTCGGCATGTCGGGACAGGCCACAGCAGAGAGCCTGAAGGGGGGAGAGCTCCGGCTGGGGACCTCCACTGATAACTGCAGGGAACGCAAAGGATTGTGGGAGAGTTTGGGATGACACCTCTCAAAATAAAAAAAGAGTATCTGTCATGTAATGTCCTTCTCAACAGCCCCCTGGTGCGTGTCCACCAAACTACATTCTCTTTTTTTATGATTTAAAGTTTATTGTAATTTTTAACACAGACTCCGCACTGCACATGACAAATAATAATAACAACAACAACAACAATAATAATAATTATTATTTTAATTATAATAATAATAAGAAGAAGAAGAAAGAAAACCCAAGCTACTTTTTCAAGTATTCAGTCTGAGAATGTTAAGAATTAGGCTTTAACGGCCGCAGCAATTTTCATAGTGATACAGACATCCATGCAGACAGGTCTGACTACACTGAGCACTGTGGCAGTGGGACGTGTTCTCAGCTTGCGTAAATTGGATTGTTTTGCATGAAATGCAAATGAAATTTGGTATGCATACCTTCAATTGGGCTCCTGGCACGCTGAAGCTGCTGCCAGCGACTTCAGTTTTAAGCTGGATGTGGGACAACATAACTGGCTGGAAATAAATAAATAAAATCTGTATAATTTATGCAGTGGATTGAATTCTAAAACTGAAGCTATTGGCTGTTATATTTTAACAGCCAAATAGTTTTTTAAATAGCTTTTTTTTTATTAATATGAGCACTGAGGGAACTAACTACATACAGCAAAGTACAATGGCAGAGAAGCTACTTTTTTAGATCGACTTTCTACATTAACAAGGAAAGGAATCTATGGCAGTGTATGAATTCAGCAACACAGCCTTCAGTTATTTCAAACTGTTTGAAAAAAGGACAAAGACTTCCTACAGGGAGCTGCAGGAATGTGGTATGTGTCCCGGTCCACTGGTCCAGCAGGACGCTGCTCCGCCGTGCTGCTTGCTGCTGATACAGGGAAACCATCTTCAGAATATGGATTTTGGGGGAAATGTACTCACCAACATTTAGGTCATTTAGGGTCGTTTCCAAACATTGTCTTTCATGAAAATCAGTCTGTTTAAAAGCAACTATAATTAATACATGTTGGTTTGGCAGCTATCACAAGCACCATCAGTCAAACAGACAACTCCTTCATAGCTGCTGCCAACATCAAGTTTACTGTCACATGCATTAGTCAAACTGTTGATATAAAGAAAGGTTCTTTGAGGACAACCTCATAAATACCTTTAACGCCGCTTATTCCCTCCTCCTGCCAAACAGCCGGAGGGTTTTATATAAAACTAGATATGCCAAGTGAGCTGGCAGGAGAAACAATGCTCTTAGTGAGTTCCTCAGTGATCTGGGCCACGAGGTGGGGGAGGGAGGGCAAATTAAAGAAGAAAACTGAGGACTGAAAGGGCTTAAGGTAATGATTCATGGCCTTGGGTTTCAGTGGATGTTTCTTCATATATTAAATGCATCAGTCCTTTTCCTCATTGACTGGAAGCCAAGGCACTCTGTCTGCTGATTGTGACTTTGCCTAAATGGGAAACTGAATGCTGAATGTCTGGAGTGCTTTTCATTGAAGTGCTTAGCGCTCCTGCTTCGTTCCCTTCACTCCGTGTTCATGACTTCATTTCTTATTGGCTGCTTCTGAAAGAAAAGTATTCAATAGCAGTTACTTCATCGACACTAATTAAAAACTTATTACAGAGGATTAAACAGAGGCAATAATGCGTTTTCTCGCACATATAAAACCTCACTGGAAATTCCAAAAATATGCATACCATTATTTTAAGATCTTTTCAAGGTGATTTTGTGCAAAAATATTTGATGAAATAAAATATTAGGAAACACAACAGATTTTCACATACTGCTTTTATAAATATTCCTTCTCTACCTGCCCTTCATGCCGTAGTATTGGTTTTAGCAGCATGTCATGAGTGACTCTGCCACTCTCATCAAACACCTCACCTGCAGAGCTATTTTTAAACAGAGCTCAGTTGGCTGGTGGGCAAAGTGCTAACTGCTTTGTTCATGTCAGTCTAACAAAGCAGATACTTGTCCTGATACTGTAACTCTGTACACTGAACTTCTCTGCATTGTTGCCACATTCATCACCGATCAAACGAAGAGCCACAGCAGGCTACGATCTGCACGCTGCTGCAATCCCATAATCCCCTGTGACCATCTTGTGATGTCAGTGCTTCATCCTGTTGCAGTCTTATCAGGGCTAACACATGTTGGGTCCTTTCCACGTGTGCTGATTGAATGCAGATCATGAACATTGTGCCACCCTGTGTGTTTGGAGACTGGTGGCACTTTCTAGTTCTTCAGCCCTCCCAGAGTCCCAGTGTCTCTGATTAGAGGGAACAAATAAAGAGGGATGATCAAGTCTGAGGTAATCTCACTGCCTGCTTTATTCTCCAAACTTCCCAAAAGGAGGAGTGCTGTAAACAGACAATGCTGAGCTGACATTCATGAAAGTCAGCAAGGCAAGAAAGTTTGTTGAAACAAAACACAAGCGAGTGACAGAAAGTGTGCCCAGTTCTCAGGTTGGAGTGAAATCAAAAATAAAAAAGGATTCGAGGAAAAGCGCCGTCAGCCTGCTGCCTACAGCCACACGCTTATTTCCTTGGCAACTGAGCCAACAACAACACAGTCGGTCCCATGAGAAAAGATATATGCTCAACATTACTCATTACCACTAGATGTTGATTAGCTTTGCCCTCGCTGACGGCCCAAAGAAGCAGATCTCAGCAGCCTGCTGGCGGCTGCTGGGCTTCCAGTAATTGAAGCAGTCAGGCAGCCACCTCACCTTTTGTTTGTCCACCAACGGAGGTCTTGTTTGGCCCGACTGCGTCTCCATGGATGTGCCACCTTGAGAGGCTCCCCCTCCTCACCTCATTCCACCTCTCCCACCAAGTTTCTCACCACGTCCCAGTGTAAGGTAGTGCCTGTGAAACACCAGCCTCTGGCACTGAGCCCAGATGGCATTTTTCTCCCTGCGCTACTTTTATCTGAGCATAAAACACAGCCCGACAGGGGCAGGACTCTCCGAAAGCACCGTAAAGTGTTAAGTGAGCAGGCAACAATTTACCATCAGCTATTCTCAAACCTGACTATAAAGAGCTGCTTGTTAATTGATATTCACTTCAAGGGGGATTAAAGATCCACATGAACAAAGATTTTAAATATGTGTTCAGGCTGGTTATGTGAAGAATGCCCTCCGCTGCTTTCTATTCATGCGACGGCCGCAAATTGCCAGCAGTGTGAACTTGGAACGCTCTGTGCTCTGAGAGGCTTTTGCCTGAATCAGCCCCTGCAGCTGCAGGAGGCCGGGCCCCCGCCACACTCTCATTTTTAAAGAACAAATTCTTTGACAAACACAAAATGCTGACTCATCTGAAAGGTGGGTGCAGTGCGCGATGCTACGTGCCTGGTTCTTGAACGTGGGAAGCAAAGCTGTTAGTTACAGCTCATTTATTCAAACCTGTGGCCACAGAACAACGACAAAAGGCGACACATGAGCACGCAAACTAAAATAGAGCATCAAAGGCACGTGTAAAATGAACGATGAAAGAACGATGGAGACATTATATTTGGAAGGAAGAAAAAAGGATAAAGGAAGCAAACAAGCACAAATAAATGAGAATCAACACAATACGTTTTCATAGCTGTGATCACGTTCTGTAACACTGGGATCAGTTACAGGAAAAGACCAAATATTGTCAGATGAGGTGTTTGTGCTCCACAGACACACACACACACACACTAACGTCTGTCCCATCACGGGGCTCCAGACTAACTTTTCCACCGGTGACTCTGATGCTACCAACTACCTCAAATGCTTCCTTGGTGCAGTGTGGTACTAAACCATGACCGTGCACACTGATGAATAGTTGTGAGCAGTGGCCCACATGATAGATTCTCAACCACAGCTACTGTGTCAGCAGTACATTTACTGAAGTACTGTAGTTACATTTGAAGTACTTGTATTTTACTTGAGTATTTCTATTTAACTTCTACTTAACTACATCTGAGAGGCAAATATTGTACTTTGTACTCAGCTATATTTATATTTATCAGACAGCTTTAATTACGTTGCAGAATCCAATTAACTAGACAAAATATAATTCATGAGTAATTTTACATCAGTAGGGGGTTTATTAGTCCCAAAGGGGAAATTCACAAGCTACCCAGCAGTATGTGTGTGTGTGTGTGTGGGGGGGGGGGTATGTATGTATGTATATATGTATGTATACATAAACACATTGAAAACAGCTCCACCATTGCCAGCTGCAGCATTAAATTAATCAATAATTAGAATCCAATAACATATATATATATATATATATTATTCTAAAATGACATAAAGTGCTGCATAATGAGAACTTTTACCTTTGGTATAGTTTGAGGCTGATACTTTTGTACTTAAACTTCAGTAACATTTTTATGACCACAGTGTGGTAATACTACCTTAACTTAAGGTTGAGTCCTCCTTCCACTGCTGTGTGTCAGCCACTAACACTGATGCTTTTTTCTCCCTGCTGCTCTTTCATCACCAGTGGTGTCTGACTCAGAACCTCTGTTGTCTCTCCCTCCCCTCATTTAGAATAATCAGCTTCAGTGTGCTCCATCTGTGGAGCACGGTAACCAGTGTAGCCAGGTGGCAAATGTAGAATTATCGAACCACAGACTCGAAATTATCGTATTTTGGGGTAAATTATTGTACAGACGTCATGACCAAAATAACAAGCTTTACTGTTGGCGATAGTCAAATATAGTGGTTCTATGTGTGTTTAAAAGCGTCCTCATCCACTGCTGTGTGCTCCAACTTAGTTGTGTTACACTAATGTGTCCCCCATAAACAAATGACAGGTGGGAACTAATGAGCTAAATCATGAGGCCACCCACCGTTAGGGAACTGACACAGCAGGTTAACTTTTTTGAAACAGTATTCATAATAACTGAGAAGAAAATAAAGACAATATTTGAATACTATTTGAATTACTTATATGAACAATCTTTTTTCAAAGAATAATTCAGAACATTCTCTCTTTGTCCTCAAAAATGACAAAAAACTGCACATCTTCAAACTTAAAAAGTCCCTGCTGCCAACTATTACTCAATAATGAAACAAATCAATTAATTAATGGGGCATGATCAGCCAATCATGCTCATTATTCCGAGACCAACGTCACTTGTATCCAGGTGCTCATATCTCACGCTAAATCAATTACGATTGGTTGGAAATGTCACATGATAAGAGATGCCTACAGAGTTCACAAAAACTGTGTTTGTGCTGATTGGACGAAAACTGTCAAATTATCGTACTTTTGGCCTTTTTTGGATTATTGATCGTACATCGTACAGAGGGCAAAATTATCGTACACCTGGCAGCACTGACGGTAACACACACGGGTTGTTTTGTAAACTTTTACGCCCCTACGTGCTCACGCTGTGCGCCGTGACGCACACACGCCCTGCGTGAGGCATCACGACCCGCATGAATGACACCCACAGAGATGGTGGCTGTGTGGAGAGTTAGTGCAGAGCCCCCGGGTCACAGCTATCAGATATACTTTAGTGGTCTGGTTGCTTTTCTATCATTGGAGCAGTGAAGTGCTGCAGTGTTTGACTTAGTATTATAAAACCTGATTTTATGATTGGAAAATGTAGATTTATGAATGTGTGATTTTGCAAGTGATAAAATCAGATTAATGATAAAGAGTTGATTTGTTTTGATAGATGGATGGAAACAATACATTTCCCCAGGAAAGGGAATCATTTGAAATAATTTATTGGGTGTGTGATAAATTAACCATTATCTTGCCAAAAGTAGACAAAAATAAATGATACAAATCTTCTGGGCTCTGGGTAGCTGGGTTCAATTTATATATCTTAGTGGGAATACTTTGGACAGATAATAATGATGAATTACTTAATGTGATGAAGAACGATGAAAACATTTACAGAGCTGACACAAATCAAAGCTCTATTTAGGTCACAGACTCCGAAGGTTGACAGAAAACAGTGTAACACCACCAATGACGGCTGACCTCATTGATTTTACATTTGTACTTGCATCTGGTGTGTTTGGGTGGTTTGGCGCTAACGTTGGACCCTGTGCCTAAGTTATTTCCCCAACAACCATTAAGAAAGACCTCCATAAAACACCTACATGTAGCTCTGCTAGAGATAAAAGTTGTCCTGCTAACTTTTAATCTGGCTACATGTCCCGTATGGTGACTGACTACTGCTCCAGGATGCCCGGGCACGTCTGTGACGGTAGCTGGTGTGCTAACGGTAGCTAGTGAGTGTATTTGCTGGTTCTAGAGCACATGTTTGCTGATTTCTCTTTTCTATTGTTGTGTGTCAGGGTCATTGGCTAAGCTGGATTCAGCATGAAATATCTGATCATATTCACTTCACCTCAGGGGACATTTGCACCAAACACCAAAGCAGTGGAGCTGCTGGTCACGAGGAGCACAAATGAAATAAGTGCCTGATATCCTGTGATCCACTTGCATTTAGCCAAAGACTGTAATCAGGCTAATCATTGTGAGGTTTTTCCTACAGTTTAAACTGGGGATTGGTCACTTGTATTCAGTTATAAAAATACAACAAACCAATTTGCTTTCTCGTCTTTACATCCTCGGATGAGCGTTCTATGACCATATGAAAATGAAAATGTCAAACCTTGTTTGACCTGTTTCATTATCAGTCGTACCCCGCTGTACACTGGACAATATTCAATTCAATTAAAAATCAATTTAAGTTGATTTTCTATGTATGAAACAATATTTAAGTCACAATTAAAATTAAAATGCAACTTTTTTTTTTTTTTTTTCAAATTAAATCGGCATTTGACATTTCATGGGTCATGACCGAACAAACTAGATCACAGATACAAGCAGCCAAAATGAGTTTTCTCTGCGGGGTGTCTGGGCTCAGCCTTATAGATAGGGAACAGGGAACACCTCGGGGTCCCCCAGGAGGAGCTGGAGAAGGATGTCAGGCATGTCCTGCTTAGCCTGCTGCCACCACGATCCAACCACGGACCAGTGGAAGGAAATGGATGGATGGATGGATACAGTTGACTTTACTCAACAGCTCCATCTGAAATCTTTTCACATTATGATTATTATATTCTTTAATATGACTACCATAGTGTCACTGTTCTTTAACTAGTCTGCATTAACACACTGTTGTGTTTTCTGTGAGGCATTCTGGGTGATCAGGTCCGCATCAATCAGCTCCTCACTAGAATGCTGGAATATATCAGCATTTATTAGTTATCTATTGAAAATCAGAGTGCAATAATGTTCCAAAAAAGACACAAATGTAAAGTGCTCACAGTAAATGGTGTTACATGCAGATTTAGCCAATGCTGACAGAATGAACCTGCACAAACCACATTCCCACAATATGGTACGTTAAAAGTGTTGTAAATACAAACTGATCACCTGGTTGGTAATCTTCTGGGACTACTGTGGCGAGAAAAATCAAAGTCAGCATGTGTGCAGAAGCAAAAGAACAAAACAAAGACAAAAAAGATATTTACTGGGAACTATTTACACAGAGCAGTTTCACTTCCAGCACCACTTCAAGTCAAAGATGGCGCTGGAAATCTTCTTCTCTCCACCCAACCAACTGCAGTGGTGCTCGGCAGCAGAGTGCTGCTGCTGGTGGCTGGAGGACACATTGCACCTAGAAATGACTGAAATAGTGGTTTCGTCTATAAAGGATGAAGCAAATTGGAAAAGGATCAGAGGCAGCCTTATAAGCATGATACATGCATGTATAATATAAATACAACATGCTGTATATGCACACGTGTTATTATACATTCCAGCAGTATATAATCAGAGGGACTTGGCAGAGGTGACTTTGTTGTCTCAGCTGTTTTTGCCCTCAAACTGCTGCAGGTCATGAATTGGGTGCGTGGGGTTTAAATGTGGACGCTGTTGGAAAACCAGTTCGAACCACTAATTAGGCCCGTCCATCAGTATCATGGACTGAATAAACTGCCACTGTCTCCACTCTATAATCATCACACAACTTGGCTTCTTGCCCTGCTTCAAGCCAATAGAAATAATGGGCAAAATTAGGGGATGCTGCTGCCAGTGATGATAATTAATGCACCATAAACATTTGCAACCCAGCAAGGCCCATTTAGATAGACCAGCGCAAAGGTGGTCACACACACACACACACAATGCAGTGCAGACAGTAACTCGTGCTCTGGTGTTTTTTAAATGAGGGTAAAGGATGGATGGTAGCTAAGGAAGGATTGTGAGGCCTTGACGCAGACTCTCGGAGCTTTTTACAAGGTGAACGGAGAGGTGTGGCAGCTCGGGCAGCTCTCCAGACGGCAGGAATGGGAAGCTGTTGAAAACACTTGAGTGGCCACTTACTTCTGTCAGTGTGTGTGCTTTAAACCAAAGATATGACACAGATATGAGTCAACAGAGCAAATATTAGGTCTGCTGGTAGAATAGCGTTGGAGTTTAGGTTTAGACGTTCCATGTGAGATGGCATCTGCTGCCTCACTGTTGCACTGGTAACAGGGGTGGAAGGTAACTAAGTACAATTTTAAGGTAGTGTATGCTACTTTTACTGACACCCTGGCATATTTCAGAGAAATGCAATATTTCTCAATATTCACAGAAATACGCTTATAAAATGCAACACTTGCCATCCCTCCCTCTCCCCCCCTGGCTGTTGGTGCCTCATTCCAGATGTTTTGGATCTGGATGTGCAGCCTCTGCTCTTCTCTCTCTCACTCTGTGTGAGTGATGTGCATGAGCTTTACCTCTGGTGTGTTTGTGCTGTCTGACCTCTGTCGTGTCTCCGCGGTGGAGGGGAGGCAGGGTGCCTCAGGTCTGTTCGGCCACGCCTGAAGTTGCCCGACAGCCCCCAGGATTTAGATTCTTCATATATGTTCACATTCTATTTCTAAGTCTGTCATTCTGATCGTCTGTGCTGTGATTTTCCGTTGGTCTGTTGTGTACATACAACATCTGTTGCTTATCTGTCCGCCCTGGGAGAGGGATCCTTCCTCTGGCTTCATCTATTCTTTCCCAGTTTAAGGGGTTTTTGGGGGGAGTTTTCCTTTATCTGAATGGAGGGTCTCAGGACAGAGGCTGTCATACTCCGTACACACTGAAGCCCCTGGAGACAGTTTTGTGATATCAGGCTGCATAAATAACAGTGATTTGGTTTGTGGTCTCCAACAATTTTCAGTTGTGACCCCTACAAAAAAAGCAGTGTGAGGCTGAGCCTCTGTCACATTTATCATGTCCATGAGCTGATAGCAGTTCTACCAGTAATTTCCACTGGAAACGTCTCACGTGGTTTCATTTAAATCACTGTTCAGTGCCCAAAGAGGTCACATTTTCCAGTATTGGGAAATACTTCCAATATTGTAAAATCTAACACGCAGGACTTTTACTTGTAGACTCCTTCTCCCACTATAGTCGAGGTGGAACGTTGCCACATAAAGAAGCTTGAGGTCTTATGAAGGATCAAATTCAGCAAATCAATACGTGCCTGGATAGACAGTCTAAGTGTTTCAGGGGCTGTTTCCTCTACTCGTTTTTCTTCTATTGGTTTGCAACAACATTCACCACTCAAAGATCATCCAGCCAAAGACATGACAGGCCTGAAATTGTGGCTCTTTGATAAAAAGGACATAGAAGGCAGACAAAACTGCAGCCGACAAGCTGTCAGCTGACGGCCCAACACTGGAACAGTAAGACGTGAAGGAATGCACAAGTAATTGTGACTTGTCAATGGAAGGTCACCCCAGGCCAATGACAGAGTGTAGATGGTACAAGCCATCAAAGAGGCTGTTTGTCAGGCAGCTTGCCGGCCTAAACCAAACTGAGTGTGTGCAGAACTGTGGCTTAATACTTTACTACAGGCTTGATACTGCAGCTGTTCTTCCAAACTCCAGTTAGTATCTGGTTTCAATCAATAGACAATCCATACATGCATAGTATCTCATTTTCTAGGTGGACACACTGACTTCTTGTTTAACCAAGAGCTCTTTCCATCTCTCTAAAAGACCAATTATACACGTCTGAATATCTCCATCTCCTCCACCGTCTCACTGCCAGCAGCCTTTTCCACATTTCAGGGCAGGGCGACGATGTGATTTGTGTATTTCTAAAGAAGAAAAAAGTCTGAGCAGTTTTTACTGTAAGTTTCCTTGTGACATGTTGTAGATTTATTGATCGGGTATTGATGATTGGCATCAGGCATTTAGTGATCTGATGGGTGTTGAATCTCCTGAATCGTTCACAAATCGTGGGATTTTCTTTGCTGGTTTCTTTTGTATAACTTTAGCAGTTTTTGAGAGCTCTCTGGGCAGCATGTGATGTGTCATGACAGATTATTGGACAGGTAGAGCAGCTGATGTGTGCATGTGACCAAGTGTCATTCTTCCTAAACACTGAGTTTACATTGTTCTAACAGCTTGGAGTAAAATTCTAAACTTTAAAGGATGATTTTCATTTTCTGATCTGCACAATGCTGGCAGCAACGTTTTGAAATGCTTCCTGCCTTCATCACATACTGTTTGTAGTGATCAGTGTTCCCCGGAAATTAGAATTACTGCAGGAAATTAGTCCAAAATTGCATCGCTGAAAAAAACTAATTTCAAAGCAACAAAAATTGAGTCTGTTCTGGATTTTTTATTATTTTGGCCCCATGCTGTTTGCTTTGGAGTTTGTATCCCCGTTATGAAAGTCTGATTTTAATAAGCTGCATGATACCAGCTGAATTATCATTTCAGGATAACATGAAAGATTTAGACTGTTCTCTGACCACAGCGCTCAGGTTTGAGTCGCACTGTTGCGTCCGCATGAATAAACAGGAAACGGAGCCTCTACTTACCTGCCAGTCTCTCTGTCCGTCACCTTAATGTCTCATATGAAAGGAAACATTTCACTTGAAATAACAATAATAATGCCACTATGAGTAAAAATCAACATCAGGCAAAACATTGGTTTATTTGGCCTAAAAGGGCCATAAATAAAATTTTATTCTCTCAATTTATTAACAAGCCACAGAAAGTCCATGGCTGCCTACCACAGCACTTAAAACATCTCATTCTGGCACAGTCCACAAAGACATGAGACCCATTTGAGATACTCTGAGCCGCTGATAAATCTGAAGGCTCTCTTCCTTACTTCCTTAGAAAAATAAAACAAAACATGGTAATACTGTACCAAACTGGAGGCAGAGCAGCAGGGTGATCCTTTTCACGCAGAGAGGGGTGGGTGCTTTAGAAAGGGCTATGAGGGTGGTCTGGGGAAGCTTGAATCAAACAGCAATAACAACAATAATAATAAACTATGAAAAACCCTCAAACTCTTTTTTTTTTTGCAAAGCTGAAGCAGAATGTGCTTGGCCTTCAACCATTGCAGGATTGCCGCTGTTTTTCCGTCAACTTCTACTCTCTCCTTTCTTTATTCCCTCGCAACAGTCCGTCCCCTCCTTCCTCTTTCCTCCGTCGAGTTTTGCTTAAAGTAAAAGTGAAATAATATTTATAATGATAAAACCTATAGCAGCAAAAGAGTAACAGAGGAATAACAGCTAGAAGCGAGTGACCCCTGGATTTATAAGGAAGGCATGGGTTAAGAGAGGTCCATGGATTTGAGCCCAGGGTTGGGCCTGTGATAAGGGAGAGGTGCCCGGCCGTCCCTACGAGCTCATCTACCTTCGGTGGGCACCCTGCAGATGGCGGCCATGATGCGGCTGAATCGTTCACACAGCTCTAGGGTGGAGTAGGTGGGCAGCTTGGGAGGGTCGTGGAAGCTTTTGATCTCAGTCGAGCAGTCCAGTAACTTGGGCAGGAAGTCGGTCAGCTTTTCCTGGAGGTTGGCTGCCGGCAGCAGGAGGAGGGAAGACAGAGAGATAGTCAGTGATTAAGTGTACGAGCCTCGCATCACCGCGTCGTGAAAATCTGCTTCGTGAACACAGAAATCACAGGGTCAATATTTTCTGTGTCGTATCACAGGTTGTTTGAAAGCATGTTCCACTAAAGAAACAGATTGTAAAACTCCAGAGAATAGAGGTCTGGGTGATAACACTCAGCTTTTCCTGAACAAAGGCCAGCGCCTCTGACATCAGGCTCTCTGCGGACTGATACAGGAACACACTGATAAAAGCTCGGGCCTCTTCACTCCTTTTTTTCTGCCAGGAGCATTCTCTCAACGCACTCTGGCAGAAAAACGTTGGTAACGTTGTACAAAACAAACTAGACTTTTGAGGCTGGCTGACTTTCAGTGAATAAACAATTATTGCTGGGAAGCTCTGCAATGGTCTAATTTCTAAAAATTGTCTCCAGCTGTTTTTCCAGATAAAACAACACTGAACACTTAAAGTTTCAGATTTCTGAGGACGGGGGGAAATGCTGCACGACCTGGAAGCCTTTCTAATGTGCGACCTGAGCAGTGGCCTGATTCTGATGATCTTTGGCAGGGGTACGGGGGAATGTGCTAGTAACCCAAGACTTCAACTCTCCAGAAATATCTAGTAGGCCGAGTCTGTTCATTCTCTCCCGGGGACTCACATTCCATCTCTTGGCCCAGGTAGGAGCACCAGCGGTTCCTCATGTCCTCCACTGCCAGCAGGTCCCTCTCAGTGTCGTGGACCAGCAGCAGGGGGATGCAGGGCACCACCAGCTCGTTCATGATGCCCAGGCCCGTGGTCACCTCTGGCTCCTCTCCTGACTCAAACATGGCAGCCGCTTGCTCATTTAATTTCTATTGGGGCGGATAAAGAGACTCATGAATTGTTAATACATAATATTATATGCATTACTAAAACAATCCCTAATGCATTCATACATTAATTCCCGAGGCCCTGAGCCCCCCCTGCCAAAACTGGGACAACTGAGCCCCCAACACTCAGCCAGTTAAAATTAGAAAGTTAATATTAATGGGTTTTGTAACTCCTACTATTATCGTTCTTCTTTGTCTAACTTTGATTTGGGGGATAATCATGCTCTAAGTCTTACAGCTCCCAAATTTCGGTGATGTCAACAGGACGTAGAGTCAGTTGGTTAGCTGTGTGCTACAACTTGAGACGTGCTTTTTTGTATATGTGTGTAGTTTTTCAGATTTTAGTTATGAGTTGGAAGTATGATCTTTGATGCAAACTGCAGAAATTGGGCACTAAGGTTTTTTAGGAGGGCTGACAGCCTCGGACAGCTGTGTGTCACAGCCGCGGCTGCAGCTCCAGCTGCTGACTGTGTCGATAAACAGGCCAAATCAGCAGCAACTACACCGAACTCTGTTTTTAGAACACCAGCACGTACCCGTCTCTGTCTCCTCATGCAGTGTCTTTGCCCCACGTCTCCCATGCTCAACATTTCCTCTTTAACTCTGCTCCCTCCCCTGGGGAGGTGCCTGGGGAGGTGTGGAAACGTCTGCTCTAGACTGTAGCGGTAGCCATTACGGCTTCTAGACAGCAGAATACCCTAAACCAAGGACATGCTTATCGATAATAACTTCATTTTTTGAAATAACTTTGTCAAAGAACACACTTTGGTGACTTTATCACTTTTTATATTTGTATCACCTCATTATTTCATTGTTATTGCTCCAAACTTGAGTATCTTTATTTGTAACTACATCATTCACTTCACTATTCTGGTTTTGTTTTCTCTACTGACGTTTTCCATTGGTTCTAATAGATCAGTACCACACAGCTAAAATGCGAACAGTAATCCCACAGACACCATCACAAAAAATCCTACAGTCACTGGAACTAAAGTGGGTTCTGGCGTTCTTGCATGCATGTGGATACAAGCTTTCCTTCCTGTTCTTGGCCAAAACCACCTTGCTGTCACAGACAAACTCTCTGACCTCCTCTCTGAGGAAAT
This sequence comes from Pempheris klunzingeri, assembly GCF_042242105.1. NCBI lineage: Eukaryota > Metazoa > Chordata > Actinopteri > Acropomatiformes > Pempheridae > Pempheris > Pempheris klunzingeri. The sequence continues at coordinate 2,603,582 of NC_092025.1, read as the reverse complement.
GACCCCTTTTTTGCAAGCCAGTTTGGAACCGGGGACTGTGAGGCTGGATTTGCAAAACATCCAAGTACATTAACTGTGTCAATGTTAGCAGTGTTTTCAATTAAAACAAGAGCTGAAGGTAAACAGCTGAGCGGACGCAGCCAGAGGTTCTGGCCAGAGATCTAAGATGACCGATCGGGCTGTGCAGAGCTGAGGTTTGAGGTTAGCTGAGGACACGCTTGTGTCTCATGGTAATGTGTTTACACTCGCTGGCCCTCCTGCTTCCTATTCCCACTCCAATGATTACATTATGAGCACAATGCTGGTGTAAGGTTACTGAGTGCAGCAGCAAGAGGGCTGCTAAAGACCAGTATGAGGCTGATCAGACCAAAATACCCTCAGCCCTAACCAATAATACCAGAGCACAGCCTGGAGCTTGGTGGGGGTGAAATGAAAAGGGGCTCACATCACAACGCTGAGAGGATTTTCATCTGTCAGTATCAGATGAAAAACCTTCAGTGGAATCTTTTGTGGGCTGCAAGCAAGCCAAAGCAATATCTCAGCAAAAGCAATATGATGTTAGTGCCACAGCTCAGTACTGAAGGGGAAACGTCTGGCCATGTTAGTTTGGCTGAGTCACTTTAGCAGAGGAAGTCTGATACAGAGGAAAGGGGGTGACAGAGAAGAGACGGGGAAAAACTGCCGGACACAAAGGTGTCCAGAACAGACCTCGTTTAACTGAAGAAATATGACATGAAGGAATAAACAAATTCAACAGAGTTAACAAGTTGTTTGAAATAAATCACTGTAATAATGCCTGCATGGCCTCACCAGCAAACACTCTCGACGGTAATGACCAAGAAGCTCCTCATCGTGCCCTCTGTACAGCCCTTTGGACAAAAGCTCCCTGTTGTACTGGTGCGCGTAAATCAGATACATCAAAGCCTCCACGTAACTGGAAAGAAAGAGTCTCACAGATGTTACACTCATAAAACAGTATCAAAGTTACACTGAGAACTTGGAGTGTAAACTATTTCAAAGAAGAACTAAACTTGATGAACCCACTGCACTACCGTAAGGCTAGGAGCTGCACACGCTGTAAGTTGCTGCCCTCTGCAGGTAACACTTTGACATTTACTGGCGACTACAGATTGAAACTCTTCTGATATTAGATATCAGGAGGAGCGCTGGAAAGGTGTCAACGTACTTTGTCTTCTGAAAGAGCTCCAAGCCCGTCATCATGAAGATGGTCGTCTCACGGAAATTCCGGTAAGCCTGATGCCACATCTGCTTAAGATAAACAGAAGTTACCATAGGCACACTCATTAGAAATCCAATCCAAAGAGTCACATGGACTGGTAAACACCAGCATTTTTAATGATTAACTAGGCTACAGCAAAGGCTAAATGAGTGTGTGATACTGCATTACAGGCTGTAGAAAAAAACTCAAATCTACTATTTTAGATAAATACAACCCAGAAGACACCTCTGCTGACCTCATATTCATCCATGTTGACCTCCTCAGGCTTAATTAGGTCCAGTTTGGCACGTGCCACATTCATAATGCTCTTACATCTGTGGGGGAGGAGGGGAGACAGGAAGAGGGACCGGCGTTAGCGATGAGATGGTGAGTCATTGTGAGGTACTCCAGGAGATGAAACAGTCCACCCTGCCCCTAGGCCTTAACATGGCCTAATGAATCACTCTTTAGTGCTGAGAGGAGAAGTGAAACACTCCTCCGGAGGCTCCTATTGAGGCCACATGCACACATAAATCTAATTATCTTGCTCAAAATAGAGGAGAGGGGAGAAATCAATTTTTCACTCATGAATATGGATTGAGGCCAACAAGCGTAGTTGAAAAGTTTTAAGAGATAGTAAGGGGCCTCACATACCCTAATGACATGAGCATCACAGTGTTAAGAGGGAGAGAATCTTGATATTCGCCGGCTGTATTAAAAAACGTCATTATTGGACATGTGTCACCTAACATTTGTGTTTGAACAAAGCACAGAGAGAATACCGTCAGAGAGGGTTTGCAGCGAAAGCACTGTGCAGATGAGACACTGTCGGTCTGTGCGGCAGCAAAGCTGCATGTCCTACATGACGGAGTTAAGGTCTCTGCTACCCTCTGCTGGTTACTTTCAGAAGTTGATTTGATGTAAATGACCTAACTAGATTCTCCAGTAGTGGTAACATTGAAGAGGAGCAGAAGAAAGGCACAAGATGCACTCGCTTGTATACCAGATCGTGTTTAAATACAGTCACGGCAGAGTGTACAGTCCTACCTCTCATCGAACGCCAGGTTCCTGTCAGCAAACTGTGTGAGCAGAGTCCTCTCCAGGATCTTCTTGGGCGCCTGGTTTTGGATGAAGTAGACGATGATGTGCTGTAGTCGGTAGTCATTCTCAGGAGATGTGTCCTCTTGTGCAAATCTCAAAAGTCGAGCATACTCCAGCTTTATGGCCTGACCAGAGAGACAAACATGGGAAGTCATGTTTAAAAACTCTGACTGAGGTTGAGGTAGTAAGAAAATGGATACAAGTGCTTATTCAGATCCTCTTGAGTTGAGAACTTAAGGTGCAAAGGGTTTCGATTTCCAGTTACATGAATTTTGGATGTGATTGTTTTAATCATATTACAAACAGATAACTGTGAGTTGACATGTTGACATGTTTAATGTTCGTATAGAGTTTGATGGAAACACAACAGAGCTTCTACAGCTGGCTAATGTGTTTCAATAGGATCAGTACATCAATCTCAAATATTATATCTTTTATGCTCTTCTCTCTCAGACCTGGAAAACTGTTGGCATATGCAATTTAACATTGTTACTGAGGTGGTCTATTTATGTAAATCTGGTACAGTTACTAAATACAGAAATAGTCCGTCTTACTGCGCTGTCAGGAAGTACACAGGACAAGGCCAAGAAATGGATAGACATAAAAGAGAAGGTGGATGAAGGCGGAGTGAGGGTGGAATGAGGAATGGAGAAGCAGAGATAGCGTGTACCTTAAAAAAGGCTGCCTCAGGCCCATTCTTTTCATATACGCTGCTGGATTTGCCAATGGCCATAATTATACCCTGCATGTTGGGGGTCATCATCGCCTGCCCAGGAAGCAGGAACCATGTTAAAACAATAGGTCCTTGTGACGAGGGGAGCAAGGTCAACAACTGTGTGATGTGCTCTGAGGCACGATAAAGCATCCCGCAGTCAGGGCATGCCAGATATCACTCAGCAGTCCATGCATGGGTTAGAGTGACAAAATTGTGAGGGACACAGCCAGTCAGTTCAGTGACACAATGCGCAATCCTCACAAAGGTAATGTGCAAAAACCATTGCAGCCATGACAGCTGTGTGTGACAGATAGCCAACAGTGCAGGAGACTGGCTGGAACATACTGACGACAACAGCAATTCTGCACTCACGACACACTGACCTAACTCTAATGCTGTTATCAAGCCAACCCAGAAGAAAAAGAACTACGATTCCACTATAACTGCATGAAATCTGTGCAAACTATGATAAACATTTCCTGTAGATGTATTTGGTTTTATGTGCAGGCAAACGTTAGGTATCAAATGGACAACATACAACAGCTTTTTCAAATCGCAACGCCTAAGACCTAAGCTTTCTGCAAAAGGTCAATCTGCCTTTGTGCCAAGATGCAGGCTGGCTCAATGAGAGACTTTTCACACAAGAGTAACGCTGGAAGGCCAAAAAAAGAGGTCAGTTTTACTGCACGGCATTTCAGTTTCAAGCCAATCCTGTAATCAGTTGGCATAAAGGGTCAGATATTCTCAGGTGTGAAAAACCTTGTGTAGAGCCATGTGAATAGGCAATGATGCTCTCACTCCATATATATCAGGCACAAGCACAGACTCCTCAGCACAAAAAGGGAGAGAAGATTTGTCTGGGCGAGAGCTACCTCGTCATCATACCCCCCCTCTTCTGACTCAATGACAAAGGTCCCCACATTAGGAATGGCCACCTCTACCGTGCGCTGGCCAGGGGACTCATCCTCCGTGACCAGGTCAGGAGGAGGGGTGGAGGGGGCGCTCACCTGGACCTCAGGCTGAGGACAGGTGGGAGGGGGAGGAGACTGCAGAGACAACGTGACAGATGAAACAGGAGGGATAGAGTATTGAGGGACATTACAAGTAGAGGGAAAACATAGAGAGCATGAGATATTAGAGAAATAGTACTCATCAAATAAACTCATTTTATATTTGAACACTACAATTTGATGAGGTTTTCCTAAAAGACTGACATACTCTCAGCAGACACCGTCTTTTCAAAATTGTCTTGACAGATCAAATGACTTTCATCAGCTGATGGCCAGCTTTGCCTGTCTGCTATATGGTCCTGGGCAGCAGTTTTCTCCAGCTTTGTTTTGCCTGCTGCAACACTATGAGGGCAGTAAAAGTGAACCAAAACAATGAGCTAAAAGGCCCAATGAAGCACCACAGAGAGGGAAGCTGCACAGTCTCTGTGAATCCATCACTGAGAGTGACACCTTTCACATACAAGTGGTCATGTGATCCACTTTTAACATCAAAATACTGACTATGGAAGCTTTATGCTCTTGTAGTGACACTCCAATGTTACAATTTTGGGGCAAAAAATGACAAATGTAACAAATAAAATAGGACCTGAACAAATAACTATTCCTAGTGTTCTCTGAGCTGAAAAAGATGACTCTGGATGAAATAAAATAAGACCAAATAAAAACACTGGTTGAAACACTTCAGTTTGCTGATTACTATTAACAAACTGACGTATGACAAAACAGGAAGCATATGGTGGGTGACAATGATGGGTGTGATCGGGGCGTACTGTGTCTTTGCACGTTTTACATACAGCATTTAATAATGCTTCAGGGCTTCTCTCCTCCTGTTCAGCAGCAGCCCTGGAGATGGCCCTCTCAGTGTCCTCCTGCAGGTGCTTGGAGTCATTTGTGGGTGATGGCTGCTCCATATACTCTGGATCCTGCTGGGGCACTGCGGGGGGGCAACGACACCATCAGAGAAATGCAAAAACACATGGTTCTTTAAGTTGAACTTTTCTTTTCACTTTCTACACATTTGTCATTCACACAAATGCTGAAACAGCAGTGAACTAGATTTCAATGTGCATCTGCATTATTGTGATTGTAGAGATTATTATTATTCGTGGCATTTATTGAGATGTAGTTTAGGTTATAACAGTGTGTCCACATTAAACTGTGAATTGGGTTCCATTTCATGTTTGGTTGAATAATAACCCAGTAACACCTTTCACTTCTAAATGTAGCCAAGGATGCCATTTCCACCATAATTCAACAATTCAACAGAAATACATTTGAGTGCAGTCGGCTGAACAATGAACATCTAAGTTAATTTTCATAGTCAGCAATTTATCCTCAAGACCTTTCCCGTGATATGCTGTACATATTGTATACAATAACACATTCAATAGAGAGTTTGAGTTATAAGGCTGCACGCCAATATTTCAAGGTCATTTCCTCATCCTGTTATAACTGTCTAGGGACAAGAGTTTTTCTGTATTTATCTTCCAACCAAGTATTGATTCTCAATTAAGTATTCTACTCTGTATTGTGAGCGCCATGACCCTGACCTGTGTTGTCTGGAGGGCTGGACTCAATACTCATGGGCTGAGGGGAAGAGGAAGAAGTGGAGGTGCTGGATGCTGCCGTGGCTGCTGCTGCTGCGGCTGCTGTGGCTAAGGCCAGCTTCTCCTGCTGGGCCTTGCGGGCCTGCAGGACATCCCACTCTTCAATCTCCTTGTCAAACAGCTCGTTGTCCTCCTTCACATATTGTTTCAGGTCCGGAGGCAGTTTGTCCATGCCGCTGAGTATCTGTCCTGTTTCTTTATCAAACTCCTCTGCACAGACAACAGAGAGAGATGATGATAAAGTACATTATTAATGGGCAAATTGTATTTTCCGTTTTTTTATTTTTCTTATCTAGGCTGTACCTGCAACCAACAATTTGTGTTTGAGAGAAAATTGGCTGAATTAATAAACAAAGACAAACTAACCTCTTACACGATTCCTACAATTGTGCATCAAAGATACATGTTAACCCTAACACTGGCTAAATCCTAGCCTATGTGTACCTTCTATGAGAAAGGGCTTCTTGTCGTTGATATACATGAGACAGTAGGCACTGGCATTACGGTAGCCTCCGAATGAGTCCCTGACCAGCTCCTCCCAGGATGACTTGGTGACAGAGATGTCGTTGTACTTCATCCAACAACGCTGATGTGGGTCATAGATATAAGCCCAGTAGTGGCCTGCATTAGCCTGACCTTCATGGACTAGCACTGCATGAAGCCGGTACGGGACCTGGAGCAACACAAAAGAAATTTGAAATACTGATTTATCAATCGAATTGGCATTTTGTATTGCAGGTATGACGGATAAAAGCAAAGTGCTGCTCACCTGCATCATGGACTTGTCAGAGTACATTAGCTCAATGGTTCTGTGGATTCTGGTTATACTGCCCTGCAGATCTGCAATGCAATGGACAGGAAAATCATGCAACAGGAACCACAATTGAAACCAGCATTAAGAGCTACAATTAGGAGGCAGGTAGACCTACCACGGGTATCATTTTCCACTTCACTCCTCCAGCGGTGCAAGCAGCCCTCGAGCACCCTCAACTCTTCTTCTGTGATGTGGCGCGGGGCAGGGTGCATGGGGAGGTCAGGAGGTAGCCGTGACTGGGTAAAGGGCTTATGTATGGGTACTCTCTGCTGCTGGGCTGCAGTAGGAGCTGTCATGGGACCTGAGGCAGGGCCTGAGCTCTCTAGGGGAGGCAAGGAGTCCTGCTCAGCTGTGCTGTAGGGTGGGACACAGGGAGAACAAGATAAAATAAATACACAATAAAAACTTATATAAAAAGGGCATGATTCAATATTCCAATAGCAGCCTTTCTTCAGCTTAAAATGAAACTAAACCTATACCTATCCAAACCAATTCAGACATGAGGGTCAAAGCAGAAAGACCCTCAAGAAGTGTTGACATTGCCAGTGTGGTTAGCTCAGGGCAGTGTGGCTGAAGCAGCAGCTGTGGTCAAGGTAGCTTCAAAGATATGTAATTTTATGGTTTATAGTATACGGTCTGCCCTTCAGGTTAAGACACAGTAAGTAAATACACAGTACAGCTGAGACTGATGGAAATATCATTACTTTTGCTAGTATGTGGCCATTAACCAAAGTACTTTACAAATCAAAATTTCGTCCCGATGGTGGTGCTAGATGAAAACTCAGTGGATCCCCAAAGAGAGGACACAGAATTGTCAACATAAAGTTGCATGTCCATCCATCCAATAGTTGAGGCTTCTCACTAAATGCCAAATAATGTCAGCCAGCTGGCTACACTGGAGGAAAAGTATCTCCAAAGGAAAGTCATTTAGCAGCTTAAGAACCAAGTATTTCCCATAGAAGTTGGAAACCACAGGACAGTAAAAACAAAACAGAGTGAAGAGTTAAAGAAGTTATGAAGTTAAGATCATCTGCTGACTTATGTTCACCAGGTGGCCAAAACACGACTCCAAATAAATGTTAATGCTGCACCATAGCTACATGTTCGCCACATCAGCTTAAAAGGTGATAATATGTCACTGCTGTTTAAAATCAATTATTGCAGGCTGAAATTAGTTGTCAAACTCAATTTAGAAAAAAAGGAAAAAAACCTTGATTGACAATTAATATTCTGTTCACCGAATGAGAGTAGTGAATATTGCTTTTAGCCAATTTACTAAGATATGTTTAGGCAGGACACAGTTCTGGGTCACTGTCCAGGTGAACATCCCCCGTTACAACACCTGACAGTGTCACGTCACCTGCAGTGCAAAGCATCCTCATGTAATATTTGTATATGTTTGCACCCACTCATGAACAGGCAGCATTCATCAATTCCATGAGAAAATTATGGCAAGTTTGTGCAGTTGAGAGGGTCTGCTGAATCAATTATGGAACACATCCTTATTTGCACACTCCCTATAAGAATAGCAGTGACAGCAAACAGCAGGCTATCTGTTATGAAACTTGCCTTGGTGGGGGCAGCTGTTGTCCTGTTGTGCCACCAGGGGGTGCCGATGAGTCAATGTCTTCCACTGGAGAGGTGCACACTGGCTTACTGGAGGCAAACTCCATGGCATACTGGAGGACATCTGCCAGAGGAAACCTCTTGGGGCCCGAGCCATAACTCAGATACCTGAGAGAGAACAGAGAGAAAGAGTGAGTGTCAATGAGAGGCAGGGAGGCCAATGAGAGAGAAATAAGAATAGAGGGCATGATGACAAAGGGAGAAAGGGCACAGTCAGAGTGAGAAATTACTTCCCGTGGCTGTCTAGAGAGCTTTGTTGACCTTGACTAAATAAACAGGTATTGGTGGAGAAATAGTACCTCTCCAGTCGCTGTTGAAGCAGCGTCAGATGCTCCTTCAGCCTTCTGATCTCCTCCCTCTTGATCCTGGTTATTTCTCTGTTCCTATCCATGTACCTTACAACACAAAGACCAGAGCAGAGGCTTCAGCCTTAAGGTGACCTGGGATGAATTGTTATTTACTGTAGAGGCAAATACTCTAGACTCTATGATAAAGGCCAGTGCTAATATTTCTATCACCTGTCCATGTAGAGCATAGAGGGGAACTCAAGCTTGTTGTGGATTTTCTCAGGTCGTCCCAGTGCTTGGTTAAACTCGAACCTTGACAGTTCAAAGGTCAACACAGGAGGAAGTTCTGTGAACCAGTGCTGAAAGAAAAATGATGTTGATATTGAGATTAACTCTGTTGTCATGTTAGAATATATAGCTCTGTAAACACATTTTACCTTTAGAATAGAGTTTCTTGAACATTCACAGATCCCTATGACTACATTTAGTTTGTGGTATTCCCATCTGAGAGGATTTGTTTTGATTGAAAGAATCATTTTCAGCTTCATTTACAGCAAAACTGAAACATTCTGCATGGAAATTCATTTTGACGAACATTGCTTGGATGACAAAATCACAGTGTCAGTTGAGACACACACAGGAAATTTGGGTGGGTGGGGAGGGGGTAGCATCTATTTATTTAATCATTTGGAAACAGCGCCACTCCTTTTCTCCCCCCTTGTGCACTGCATTTGCATTACACTATTAAGAAAATACTTAAGGTACAATCTCTTTACTTCAAGTCACAAGGGGAACTTTAGGTTTAGAGCAATTTGCCAGTAGGCCAAAGCTCTGTACATCAGGGCGCTACAGTGACATTTATTTTAAGGGGCAGTGGTGCCCATAAGACAGGCAGAGAGGAAAGGCAGCTTGTGTGACCAAAACCATATTTTCCAACCCACTAATCTCACTCATCGGTGTCTTTAACAACAGATAAAATTCTTATTTCAGGGTTTCAGGGGCATACCCAGGAATTCATAGTCACTTGCACTGTTGCTCCAAAATCATTTTTCACATTCACACACTTCGAGTTAAGCGCCAGCTAACAGCCGGACATTAAAACATTTCCAGCTGACTACTTTCTCACTGTTTCAAGTCACATCACTGCCACTTTTTAGGGCTTGGTTGTTTCTAATTCTCTGTTTTAACAGGATGAAGGATTTTAGGCAATTACGCATCCGGATCTAAAAACTCATTCATTTGTTATTGTTTTGATTGCGAGGCCCCCAGCAGCAGAAAATTACATATTGTGCGTTGAACTCATGGTTAAAGCCTCCCAAATCGGCAAAGCCTTTGTAGTTTCTTTTTTCACCTGTCATGCTCTCAGATATGTCCCCTTGCTGACTGGAAGTTTCTGAACAAAGCATGGTATACTGTAGCTCTCCAGGGTTTGACATACATTTGCTTGACTAAATAGGCATTCTTACCACAAACATCTCAAATTCAATGGACTGTGTAGTCAATAAAAGGAAAGAAAACAACATTATATTGTCAATAACATATATGAAGGAGGGATGTGATGACTTCCACAGTTTAGAAGTCACAGTCCTGGGGCTTATAGTCTGATCAAGTGTGAAGTAGATTCACGTCAATCGAGTCATGATTTCATCACCTGACTCATTGTGTGATTTGACGCAAACCATTTTCCTGGGAGAAACCCTGTATTTCTTTATGATGTGGATGGAGCGTCACTGCGCTCTGCTGTCTCCGGTCCTCCCTCCCATGTGCTGATGGCTGTATCTTTCCAGCAGGCTGGATGCCATACTCATCTGGGGACTAGCCTGGTAATTAGCGGCTCCCAGCTGCTGTGGGACAGCGTAGGCAAGGCTACAGCTACCCAGAGGTCAAACCCAGAATAGCACAGGTGTCACATAAGGACAAGAAGGTCAACTCTTTTGGAGAGGTGTCACTGCACAACCCCAAATTATTTAACCTGATTGTCTACACTTATAGGTGGTAACCGATAATTGCTTTGTTGAAGACGTCATTATAATAAAATGTTTATGTCTTACCACAGTGCTATTAACAAATCTAATGCTGAAAATAAACTTTATTAATTTAATGTGTATTCTTCTCAAAATTACCAGTTTTTCAGTGGAAACAACTGTTGCACACTTGCTTTGACACTGACCTCTTGTCCCGACCTGGCAGAGTTCTCTGCTGAGTGCAGGGACTCAATCTCGCCCTCAATCATTGCTGCCTCAAGACATTCATGGAGATCCTTGAAGCCATTCACCTGCAGGGGGTACTGCCCAAACATCTCTGTGTTTTCAAATTTTTTACCTGTGAAATAACACATGTACAACAGAAATGCTAAGATTAGCACTGATAATTCATTAAGTTAAGCTAACTGAAGGAGGAGCTGTGCACCTTTTTAGAGATGTGTCATCACCATGTAGGAGAGAGAGAGTGTATCATATACATAGGTCAAAGGTGTACCAGGCGTAACAGAAGAGTCGGAAAGTAAAGAGCGTGAAAGAAAAAGCAATAACGAGCCATTTCACACTCGTTTGCATCCAAGCTGATTTTCACTTGTTCAGCAGTCACTCACTCATCATTAAACAGCTGCACAGGCCTCCCCGCTTCAACTACTGATGAGAAGCCCAAAAAAGAGAAGAGGGGAGTTGCTAGCGGACATGCAGATGAGGCATTAAGGTCATTTTATGAGCAGCCATGAGTCCACTGGCCCAGCTTTTGGTGGCTCTGGGCCAGTATTGTCATGCATAATAAGCGCAATGTCAATCAGCCATCAAGGTCTTCCGCGATCAATGCAACCACTCTCCTCTTTTACATAGACCACATCTCATTAAAACAAGGTCACCTTTCATTACTAGGGGCAAAGACTTACTGGCTCTCTGGCTTCTGCAATCAGACCATGCTAATGCTTTATCTCTCTGTGATTGTCTAGCTACCCCCTCGCTTTTTCTCTTTATTGGTTTTAATTTAACACCTCATCTCACCTTCCAGAACACCCACAGCAAGGAAGCGACCGTAGAAAAGCTCCACCATGGGGTTCTTAGGCTTCTCTCCCTCCCTGAAAGCAAAAAAAGTACTATTCAAAAACACAGGCCAAAGATCTTTACCAAAGGCATCTCTGAATGAAGTCCATGTAAACGATGTACATTTGATTCTCCCACCAGCAAACATTTGTCTACTGAATGTTCATTCTTTCGACAGTGATCTCTGGACATTAGGAGCTGTACTTACCTGTCTTCTTCAGCCTTCATCTGGAAGGCATCCTCTAGCCAGTCTAGCAGCTTGTGGGTAAACTCGCTCACATCCTGCTGTTGAGCAAAGCACAGAAATACACGCAAAATGACCAATTACAGGCTGCCTTTGGCACATGGAGGTCAAACTACGGGACTTAACTGCACCTACAAGCAAAAAAGTCCAATCAGTCAAATCAATGCCATGTCTGTCATCTGCTAATATACACTGAGCTTTGGATACAAGATGACTTGTCTTGGCAGAGGAGTTCACCGATTGCTGGACTTCAAAGGGAACTTGAATGCCACGAGGCCACTCTCTCATAGACATCAATGTTGGACGGTAATTCAGGTCAAAGCCTCTCCAGCCCGACTGATACACAGAGCAGCGACATGACTGATGAGTACAGAGGCCAGAGGGCTGACCTCAGTTAACCTCCGCAGATACACTGGCTTAGTGTGAATGCTTATGCCAAGAGAAGAACAGAGGAGGTTTGTACATTTGGCATGTGTGTGTCACATTATAGGATATATGCACAAAACAGCTAATTCCAAGTCAATATTATTTTCTGCAAAGTTCAGAGGGGATGACGTGGGTTTGAGGATTAATAATTATAGATAACAGAGGTTAAGTGTTTTGGATTCAGTAGAGCTGAGTCAGGAGAATGAGCTGAAATTGAGCAGTCGAGCCTGATGTTGAAAAGACTAAAAGGGGATAAAGGGTGTTAAATGCTTCCGGTAGGTGCAGCAAACAGCAAAGAAGTGCTCATTTTTTTATAGGACAAAGGAATAATATAGAATATTTATCCAATACATGCTGAGCAAACACAGGAATTATTCACATTTCATATGTGTGGCTGTAAATAGGCTTGGGTTGATGTAAACATTTTCAAACCTATTTGACATTAAGACAAAAACTGGACTAGACATACGGGATTTTAACACTAGGTCTTGTGCGTGACTCTACCATTCCACTGGGGAACGGAAGTCCATGAATGACAGTGTAGCACAACTCAACTGGTTGTTCCAAGGAATTAGGCCCACAGGAGACAAGCAGCAGGGTTGTGAAATCAGTGAAAATTAGTAGCCAGTGTCTGGACCAAGCCACTTGTCATGTCATGTGGAGGTCTGTCTTTCCAGTTGTACTTGTTTGTTAGTTTTCAGATTTTATTGAGTGAGATCCCCTGTGGACTTTACATGCCCTGTACACACAACAGACACTGATCAATACTCCGACACTAGTGGCTCTGTTTTTAGCCTAAACAAATATAATATATTAATCACAATGTCATATTGCTTGCAATGGAATACCAGAGATTTGTCAGCCACTGGCACAGTTGCTGATGTAGGCTACTTCTTAATTTGCCAGAATGTTTCATAATAACAAATGCTGGTTCAGCCGGTGCTCATAAAATCAAACCTGGTTAAGCTTGTACACCGAACTGGAGCAGAAAAACCAACGGTAACTGTCTGAATGAAACACTCCTCATCTTGCCTGAGGCAGTGGCAAAAGGAGAGAAAAATATGTGGATGGGAGAGGGGAAAACTCCACCTACTAGCATGTAGTGCTAATTGCTAAATCAGTCAAACCCTTTTTCATACTGGTTAGTGAAATTCAAAGTGCTTTACAGACGACTGAGAAGCTGATACTACTAGTAGTAAAAACTCTAAAAGTGATGAGTACAAAAAAACAGATGGAAACATTTCTAATTTACTGTTTGAATTCGGGAAACTACTGGATTGCATGGAAATAGCAATTTCCAGTTACTTAAATTTGGAAGATTAGAGACTGATCTGTTGATACTGGGTATCAGAGGAAAAATGTTTGCCGTCTCTTTGATTTCATCAGGAGGAGATAAAAAAGCAGTAACAAGAATATAATCTCTCACCTGCTTGCAATAATGATGTTCTCTTCACTAAACACTGCCTTCACTAAGTGAATGTCGTCATGTCAGGTAGGTCCTGGCAGAAAGAGGCTTACCTGCTGCGACTCACTGGACTTGAAGGCGTCTTTGAGGATTTCCACAGCTCGAGAAGGATCCACATACTTCCTCTTGGACCCAACCATGAGGGAGAAGAGGTTCCTCAGCTCCTGCATGAAGGGCAGGTTCCTGTGCTCCTGGTCGGTGCAACAGAATCAACTACTTAGTGACTTAAACTTCAGTCAAATCAGTGCTCCTCATCTCACAGGGGAACTGAAAATATTCCCCAATGAATACACTATGACTGCGTTTGGAGACACATATAGACAGAGGAAGTGACAGCCTCACACACTGTTGGTTTTGGTCTTTCATCTTAATAAACTAAATATAGAATATCACAAGCTTGACAAAAGTTAGTTTAACAGCTAAGAGGTGTTTATGTCAATTTATTTGGAAAAAAGGTGAAAACATTCAGCATTTTTTTGTTTTTCATGTTTAATTTGGATGAAGATTAGTCATTAGTCATTAGGACTAGTGTGTGGAGTTTTTAGTGCCATTTTAAATTCTTTAAATGATTCCTATATTCAGTTTTGTGTACTACAGTTTTTAGTAGCTGCTGAAATAATCAATGTTTGCATTCATTAAGCTAGCCTAATTAACGCAGCAGTTAATTTGATTTAAAACTACATGGCCAAATATGAATCTCATTCATGGTTACAAATGACTTGTGAAGAAATACCCCATCAGTTGTTGTGTTAACTTGAACATACTTTATATGTAATTGTCTTTTTACTTTCTCATTTAAAGGTTCTCCATACAACAGAGCATCAATATAGCTTTAAACAACTTGCTATGTAAAGATACAGTGGAGTATTGGTGACCTGAGCATAGACTGAAGTCACACTCCCTCGGAGTGTGTTATAAACTAGCGTGCCCGTTAGTGCATGTGGACGCAGCTAAGCTACTGCACTATCACAGTCACACCAAAGCTACGAGAGGCTGTCAGTCAGCAGCTGTGTACGGAACAAACAAGAACAAATGAGAGACTTGGCAGCGGAGCGGCGGGGGCTGGGGAGGGGTGAGGCGCACATTAGTTTTGATCTAACATGCTCACATATCATATAGATAACCTCTGTTTTGGTCATTTGCCACTACCACAAGTTTTTGTGTAATCTTTAAGTTGTGCAATGTCACCACAGGGACATGATGACAGTGAGATACAGCGGTGACATGACTTAGCAGGACCTAATAATAACAGCACACTTATTTTTCTGTGCTAGTCATCAGGATGCTGATCTAAAGATTAGATTCCAAGCTGTGCCAATCTTGAACTGCTTAAGTAAAATGTCAGTGATCTCAACCAATAGAACTGATATGAAGAGACAACTGCTCCAAAACACACTTCCACAGCAGAGGCTTAGACCAGATTAGCGACAGGCTGCTGACCCTATGGTAAGCACTCAGTAGGGAAAATATAGACAAACAAAAGCATGCAGAGAACTATTCTGCCGATGTAGCTGTGACTGTAGCTAGACAAATGTATGCATCTCAAATTTGAAAAACTCCAGAATCAACCAAAACACACTCTCTCTGCATACTCATTTCTGTCCTGGTGGAGAAATACAGAGGTTTCACCTAAACATTTCTCACTAGTTGGCACTGCTTGCTAGCAGTGAACTATCAGGGGCAAAACACTAAGCTGCTGTGACCTTAGGGCAAGATCACACAGCTGCTGAATGGTGGCTCACAGCTCTTAGAGGGTCAGACCCTCAGAGCTAAAGCACTGCTAGCTGTGATAGGCTGTAGAAGGGCTGCCATGATATAAACAGAGCTGATATGGGGTCACACACACATACACAGGCGACGCATTAAAAGACACCACACACTGACTTTGTTATTGCTGCTTCATTTTCCTGAGTCGAGGACCTGGGAAGAAGGGCAGGGCTCTTACCTTCTGGTTGCGAGGCAGGTCATGGACTCTGGCTGGAGGTGAGTAGTTGAGCACCAGCCTTTGGAACTCCAGCAGGTTGAACAGAGACTTGAGGTTGAAGAGGGACCAATGTTAGTTACAATGCAATGATGAGGCAGACTTGACTCACATACATTGTTTCATGTTGCAAAACAAGCATGATAAACTGCAATTGAAATTTAGTTAGTGTTTTGTATCATCTTTAAGTCGATAGGCTTACCAACAGGCATAACGTGCTTTGAGAGCAGCATTCACCTCTTTGAGGCAAGGAAGCTGCAGTAACTGCTACGGCATCAACTTTGTATAATTATTCACACTACTTGGTACACTTTACATGCATAATATATGTACTCTGCTTCTCAGGCACTTTGTATCCATTTTCTATATTTTCCTCAATAAAAGATTTTTAAACCAAAAACTTATGCCCTCTGCAATTACTTTAGGTTTGGCAATTCCAACCAGTACACATAATGCTGCCAGCTCTGGTTCATATAACAGAAACTAAAGCAACCTCATGCACAAATATGATGCAAACCTTTTCCTAATTGCTTGGAATAATGTGTAGACAGTTCTTGTTGCGTCATGTGATCAAAGGGAGCAAATACATTCACACATCATAGAGTGCCTTACGCAACATGCAAAATCATATTTAAGTACCAGAATACCGAACTCAGTTTGGTGTGACTTTGTAACGGGTAACAAACACTGCACACACTGGTGACAGCAATAACAGGAGTCACTTATGCTCACGGCTTTAACTCGTGATGACATGATGTTCAGATCTAGTGTAGTTGTGAAAGTAAACATTAAAGTTGCGTGGACATCTTCTGAGGAAAAGAGAAAGTTGTTTACTTCTGTTCATGTACCAAGTGCAGCAGGCTCAGGTTCAAGCAGTGCCTTCTTCTCAACCGTAGGGGTCACATTACACACGCTTGCCAGGCACCATGTGATGGTGTATCCAGTGTTCATCTGGCTCAGGTCACATTCTACCACTGACTCATAGCTTACAAAAAACTTCTTTGTGACAGGAGAGCTAAAGATTTCAAGCATTTCCAGTATTTTCCTGCATATAAATGTTTAAATGGCTCTTTAATCCAGTACTGCCCTTGCAGAACTGGAGCAGATTAGAGTTGATTCCTGAATCATTGCAATAACATGCAACTAAATCGGACCATATTAAGAAATGCAAAAATTAAGACCTTCTTGCCGCTTGCCAAAGAAATTGGTGTAACAGCAAAATACTAGAAGAAATGGCAAGATGCTGACAAACAAGAGTGGTTTTTGAGCAGAATCTGAAAAAAGTCTAGAGAAAGAAAAGGGTTTAATTGATTTTTTTTGGAAATTTAAATGACACCTTTCACTTGGTCTTAGACCAGCAGTGAGCATTTGTGTGTGCCCACCTGTATGACAGCACTGAACCAGCAGGTATTGCCAACATTTTTCAGCCCCACTGGGCAGCTGTCTATCCTCTTCCTGTCGTGCGGGTTGGGTGAATCGCTCCATACTTCAGTGTGGGTACGCTTCAGACTCGCCTTATTCTCTGCAATGCTGGCTTCCAAAACTCTACAGAAAGAGTGGAAAAACACAAACAAATTCAATTAAAGTAGCACAGTGGAGAGTGCAGAAGAGATTTCCTGGATGCCTCATCGCTCTCTGCTGCACTTAATCCTGCACTGTATCTCCTAAAAATGACATGCTACTTTAGTCTCATTCTTCTTCTTGTCCAAAAAAACATGTAACAATGCTACCAACCTGACTGAAGTTGTATCCCTCTATTGAAGTACACATTGAGTTCAAAGTGTTTCTCAAAAGCAACATGTTCCCGTTTAAACTTCAACATAATGCCATTGGAGGGGCTTAACGGTCCACATCTGTTCACTCAGAATGGGGTTTAACTAAACGACCACTTAGTGGCTCCTTAGTATTGTGCTTCAGTCAGATCATCTTGTACTTGATAGTAAGGGTTGTGATTTAAAATGTAATGTTCTTAAGGATTTTATTCTCCCTTGTCAGGACATGATAAGTTAATCACTAGGTGGGTGACCATTAGCTTCCCACGGTGGATAAAAGAAAAAAATACAACTCTTAAAAAGTGTGTCCTTGTTCAAATGACATTAATCCTCAGACCTGGTCTGGAGATATTCATGATGCAATTTCAACACTGTGTTTTTAAAAAGAGTGATAGAAAGGTTGTTCAACAGTTTACTCTCTGACAGAAAGGGTTTATTACACGCAACTACTAAGTTGCAATAGTGTATGTTCTGACCTGACCTCATTACATTTAATACAGTAAGGGATGTTCCAACCAACAGGGTTCATACAGACAAGGGTCAGTCAAATTCAAGGACTTTTTCTAAGCACCCCTTTTTACCTTCAAGGACAACAATAACACTGAGTAAAGAACAACCCTTTATTTTGGGTTAGAGACCAATATGTTACGTAGGTTTAACCATTTACAACAAAAACATCCATGTCATCAGAGAGATCTGAAAATATGACTACATAATATGTTGTTATTAAGGCTGGGGATATGGTCAAAAATTTTGATATTGCTAATCAATAAATGTCAAATCCTTATTTCTTTGGAGTTTAAAGGCTGATCTTTACTCCTGAGCGAAACTTAAAGAAACCAGGAAGTTACTTGTGGTTTAGAGGGACTCCAGACCACCACCGCCAACGAACTGTCCAGAAAAATCATTTCAAACGTCTTGAAATCTCTCCAAACTGTCCAAAATTCAAAATTTTATCCTTTTTACTTTGATATTGTCTTCTATATGGATTACTTCTTTAAAAAAATGAGAATTCAAGTTGTTAGAAAATAAATTATTGCATTTTTATTCTAAAAATAGTTTGATAAAAAAATTGTCTTGGCAATAGTAGTTTTAATTATGTATTAGAAGTTGCTAGAGTTTGGTCTAGACCTGCTCTTTTATGGAAAGTATTGAGATTATGAGATTATGTTGAGATAATATTTGTTACGCTATAAAAATAAAGAATGAGTGATTGAAATTGATTGATTGATTGATTGATTGATTAGGAAATTAAACAGTTATCTCTAATATCTGTTATGAAAACATCAACAAATTTATCCCTTAAACAACGATATTTATTCAGGTTTATCACCAAAAAAATAGATTTTACAAGACACTATAATTTGCCCAATGCTCATTTTTACTGAGTTGAGCTTGAGCACACCATCATGTAACCTAATGATAACGAGGGCCCAACAGCAGCTCAGTGACACTCAGGTCTTGGGAAACTGTGATCCTGTTCCAACTCAGAGCTGGTTTTCGTTGTAGATTTGGTTTTCTTATCTTCTTCTTCTGTTTAACGGCAGGTGGAAGTTAGCGCTTAAGGTGCATTGGCATTGAAAAAGGTCTGGTTTCCATGGTACCGAAGTACTTAACTTTCTGAATTAAGGTACAGTCCTTCTGTATTATTACTGCTGACACTGAGTCAAATCTGATAATTCTGTTGATCTAAATGTTGATTAAATTTGTACCTGACACAGTGAAATAACAGGTACTACATTGGACACACCTCATTCTTCACAGCTACTTTATCCAAACACTGAACGTTCTGATTCAAAACTGCAGTACTGTACAAGTGCATACATGCATTTTGCCAACGTGAACAGAACAGAGTCACTCACCGGTGCGACCACATAACCTTTCACATTTACACTTCACACAGAGTACATTGGTTTCAGTGTAGAGCCTGGCTGTCATTGAGGAGAGCAGTGCTGCTACACTAGCAGGCTGAGGTGACCAAAACACGGTGAAGAAAGGATCAGATTTTGCTCATCTTTATTTTTTCCGACCCAATAAAATCTGCTCGTATCTACCAGGAGACCAATCCTTAGGATCAGCTCGGGACATCTATGATTAGAACAGGGGTCTTGTGTTTTGTCTTCACTACAGAACGACAACTCAACATTACACAACATGAATGTATACGAGATATATTTTCATCACCCCCTGGACAAAAATGGAGACAATGTTGTCAAATGTGGATAATCATCCAAGACTTTGTGCAAACAGTTTTGTAACTGTTTGGTGAGATGTTGAGTCCAGGATTTCTTGGCCCACCTGCTGATGGCCTGCTCCTCATCAGTGATGCCCGTCTCCCTGAACGCCCGGTTGGACTCCTCCAAGCTGAGGGCGATAGCCCTCTGCAGGTCATCTTTATCATCCCCAGTCAGGTCAATCACATCTACATTAAGAACACACACACACAAGGATTGAGACCTCCTCATCTGAAACTGAGCTGATATATTTTTTCTTTCAATCATCTCTGTCAAGGCTCTAGAAGTTCTAGTAAGCTGCTCACTTGTGTCTGCCTGGCTGCCCACACTGATATATCTGTCACTGGCCACCTGGGATGTCTGGTAGTAAGTTGTCTCATCTTGCTGAGGAACTTTGGCGTTCTTCTCCGTCAGAAAAGCCACAGCCTCGGCCAGGTCTCCGTTGCTCACCTGCACCAACAAAGTGTTTGTTGAGGCTTATGTCAGTTGGGTATGAACACAGTCAAAAAAAAAATCAAACGCAACTAGATGTTTCAGTGTCTTTCAGTTCAAGCTTGAATATATTTTTTCAGCTTAAATTTCTTGATAAGACCTGAAGACTTCAGCTATCTAGGATGGCTTGATGCCAGCAATAGTTGAGGAAAACTACTCATCTAAAAAAAGAAGACAGCAAGATTGACATATGGAACTACTTGTACATTCTGTGTGACGACCAGAGCTTCACCTGTGTCATCAGTGTCATATAAATAGGTCAAACGTGGTGTGAGGGAATAAACACAGTAAACTATTAAGTATAAACTAGGGGAATAAAACAACATAGAGTGCATTAGGGTTGCCAACTTTTAAATCAGCTGTGTGACAGCAGGTGCAACCATCACACATGGGTTTGATGCAGAAAAGCCTCCCAACTGTCTCATACATGAAACGGGCCTTGCGCCATATGAGATGATGCTTCTGTGAGAGCGGAGTGGCTTTTTCTGCTGTGTGCATGTGTGTTTGAATGAATTATGTGAAAACAGCTTGCAAACAGAGAAATTAGCAAATTGTGTGTGTGTGTGTGTGTGTGTATGTGTGAAAGAGATAGAAAGACAAACAAAGAGAGAACATAGATTTATACCATGGTCTGGGTGAATACCCGATTCTGATTGGCTGCTGGGTGTCCGTTAAAATGTGATATAGGACACCTGCTGAGTGGTTCCAGTGAAACTATCTGCTCACTGTTCTAAATTATTGCACTACCTATATGTTTAATTAGTAACCATGGCAACAGGGACACAGTCAGAGCCTCTGTTTAAATGCAACACGTTAACAAGCGAACTTATTTCCAACAGTGACTGTCTTCCTTCAGGTCCTCATCATCACTCTCTGATGGTGTCTTTGAACAGTTTACAGGGAGACTGTGATCTGGGGCTTTTGTCAACAATCTTCAATAAAATAAAAAAGAAACAAATGAGGGCTACAATCCTATAGAGTGAAGTGGACACAAGTGATCATCTCATATCCCACATTCAACTCGCTGCTTAAGATTGGCCATTAATTTGTTAGTGAAAATCTTGATATTGGTCAGAGGGCAGTCACATAGCTGGTTAGCTAGCTAGTCTTGTTGTTAAACATGGCTGTCAACCATACACAGCATTACTGACTTTGAGTCTTGCTAGGATAACATTAGCTCTGTGGCTAAGAGATGAGCCAAAGGGTTCTATGAGCTAAGCGGACTAGAAATATCTCCTGTTGCCAAGTTGTACTTAACTTTCATGCTGCTTACTGGAGTAGTGAAAAATGTTTTCATTGCATAAGAACCTTATGGGACTGGGATGACTGTTCCAGGTATTTATTGGATGGATGGATGGATGGATGGATGGATGGATGGATGGATGGATGGATGGATGGATAGATGGATAGATAGATAGATAGATAGGTAGATAGAGAATTATGGAGTCCGCTGTGTGTTAGTTGGTTCTCTGCCCCCCCGTCATGCATTAATTCCTCATAATGGACACCTCATTGGGCATTATTCCTTATGTATCCCTTATGTATGTACTGCATGTGTTTGATGATGTACCTGCAGGGCCTGCTGAAGCAGCTGAACATCTGTGGTGCCTGTGACCTCCCGCAACTGGTTTAGTAATGTCTGCTGGTGCTATCGAAGGAACAAGAAGAGAGAAGGAGACAACGCAGTTCAGAGCACAGCACAATGGAAGTAGTTTGTGCCAAGGAACCACAACTGTAAGGGTGGAAAAAAGCCAACATTTCAACCAAAATAAACAATCAACCAACAATACATTTACTGATAAGGATATTACACACCTATAGTGTCGTTACGAAAGGCACAATAAGGTTACTATCTCTGTCTTTTTCTAATTTTTTTTAACAATTATATATTTTGAATATTCAACATTATAACAGTGAGAATTTGCAGAGTGGCTCATGGTTACTCATGGTACGCACAGCACAGTAGGCCATTCTTTATGGAGGTTAAACTGCTCCCAACAGCTAGATATATGGAACTGTAATTGCGGGGATACACACATAATGCTGCACTCACATTGACAGCTAACATATTCTTGATTGATTTAAAGCCACATTCTATAGAACCAACGTTTGAAGAGTAAGAGCTGAGAGGAGAAAAAGAAAGCAAACGACTGCTTTAGGTTCCGAAAAAATTTCTGGAGACCCTCAACTTTATCAAGCATCACCATCAACTGCATTAAAAGTAACAATTAAAAAGCACAAGACAACCCTAATGCCAACTCACAGTGTTCTAAATTGTAATTCAAACATGTATAATATGAACTTGAACAACGAATACAGTATCTAATCAGACTTGTCAATTCTCATCCCTATTAATGAAGTGTGGCGCCCTGCTGATGTCAAACCCAGCTGGACTGCATGGTCTTACCACACAATGCACGGCTTGCAATGCACGGCTTGAATAAATGCACTATAAATAATGGGGGAGTGCACTTAATGTCAGCGTCCAAGGCAGAAGTCTTAAGTCCTGAGTGAGAGGAGCACAGACTTCTTTCTGACTGCTTTCACAGGTGCAGCAGGCAACAGATAAGAGCGTCAGTCACAGGGTCACCGGTTTAGGACTCACTACTGTAGGTTGTTTTCACATGTCACAGTTGATTGCACAATTCACATCCATGGCAACACTGCATACAATCTACATTACAGACATTTCTAAACACTTGTAATGGCGTTGCCACAGATACTACACAAAAGGCAATGAAAACCAGCCATGCTTGGGAACGTGACATCTTATAAAGCAGCAGCACTACCAAACAGATGACACAGGCTTTCATCCAGCGTGTGTTTCGTGCTGAGCTCTTTTGCAGTGTATGGATCTGCACTGTGAATGTGAAATGACGAACATGAACAAATCTGGACTGCTCCTTAATTGAACATCAGATATTGAAGTTCACCAAAAGTTTAAAGAGGAAATGATCTGGGACGTCAAACTCTCTGATCAGTCATAGTGTGAACATGACACCATGTTGCCACATACACCAAATTTTGATTAAAGTGATGTCAAATAAATCTCTTCCATTTACCTGTAGTGATTTGGATATTAAACTCTTTGATCAACCACTAAAAGGCCAGCTGGCTAGCAGAGGAAGAAAGAGGGCAGCTGATGCACAGATGTCATGATACCAAGTGTTTAAAATATTATTTATTTTTACAGTTTTGATGTAAAAACAGTAGTCAGAACAAACGGCATACTTGGGAAGTGCACAATTGTGCATAATTTACAACATACAAGCTGACTGGAAAGTAAATTAAATTTAATTCATGGTGGGCTAAGATCTAATTTGGGAGGACTTTGTTTTAAGACAGAAAAACTGTTGATCTCAAATGGGGTTTGGGTTAGTGTTTTATCCAGCACATTGAAAACAATGCATCGCAATTACTGTAAAAACGTTAACAGAGCAGTAACTCAAAACGATGTGCAATGCAAGTACTGTTGGGTTGTTGTCCTTGAAAATAAATTGGAGTCTCAGGCTTACATTAAATGTATAGATTACTTCATTACAAATTGATGCTAGAGATGCTATTGAGAGATTTATATTAAGCTGATCTATAGTAAACGTGAAAAGAAGAAAAGTGAACTGAAGAATATTGAAAAAGCTTGAAAAAAAAGCACTGACAGCTCAGTTGAAGACATCAGAGCAGCATCTGCACTACTGTTGTGTCCTGAAGTAGGCACTCAATTCTTCCAGCCCTGAGGAAGCTGTTCTGTGTCGGAGACCTGACTCCAATCCTGCAATCAGCTACAACATGTTCTGAGCTTTCAAAAGCAGTAGTGCTTTATTAAACCCCCATGGGCAAATGTGCTCACAGAGTCACTGGAGAAAGTGAAAGGAGAGTTCACGCCTTTGTTAGAGTAACAGCATATAAATAATGCACCAAACCTAATTTGTCTGTGGCCATGCTGGCCGTTTACTAGACAAGGATACACAACTCAGCAGTGCATCGTGTTGGGTAACAGCAGTAGACTGGTAAATGACAATGTAATGCTGTTTTCTACCAACCTTACAGAGGAAGCGCTCCTGTGATTTATCGGACTCATCACAGTAGAGAATGACAAATATAGCAGTGGAAGCCTGGCAGTTTCTTCATTTACAACAAACACATCATCTAAAATACAGAGAAACCATCAGAGCACATTAATATCAAGCCTCATTTGCACTTTTCTTTCTGGTCTTCAAACAGTTTTGATCAATGTTTGCAACAAGTTAGAACTGAAGAAAATACAGCTTTTTCCCAAAGGCCCTAATTACAGCAGTCCAGTACACCCTTGACGGCTGCATGTGTCTGTGGAGATCCTAAAGAGCTTCCACTACTGAGGCATTCAAAGAACTGTGACTCACGAGCTTATAAAAGCTTTACATTTTGCCATGTTTCAATAACTGGAGACAAGTAAACATGGAGATCACAGTGTGTTGTTTGATCACTGTCAGAGACGGAGGGATGCAGGTTTGTTGGCACAGAGGATGGCAGGGTCAGTGAAGTGTGAGGGAAGTTGCACCTGTGACAGATTTGGGCCAAGTCAACTACAAGAGCAGTTATACACACTACACACACACACACACACACACACACACACACACACACACACACACACACACACACACACACACACACACACAGAGTTCTCATCTCCATGTGACATGTCTGGCATGGCTGCTTGTCACACTGGTCATCAGCCATAAAGAGGCAGCTTGTGAATAACACCCCATAATTCTCTGCATGGCACAAGGAACGGCCTGAGGCTTTACAGCTGGCTACAGACCGGGGCATTCCCAGTGAATCTACTATCGGCTCGCCCTGGCTGAGTTGTACGTGCATGTCATGGAGTTGCAAACAAAAACAAATTGAACAGACAGGATTGGAAGTCCTTCAACATGACCTCACCTCACCTTCTACACATCACTACAGGAAAACCTGCACCACACCCTCCTCACATGATGTACTCTAATGATGGACCGCAACTGTAATGACTATAACTAAATCCCACCACACATTCATGCACTGTCAAAGCAAATTAAACCTGAACAGCTTTCCATATGAAGGAAAAGTATTATTTAAAAAGTACGACAAATAAGGAGAAAATCCACTTGTACAGTCGTGTATAGTGGACTGAAACTAACTAAAATGTTAGTCTGTCTTGACCGTCATCGTTGTTACTCATGGTCAAGAATTGGGACGTGAAAAGGTCGCCCTGCTCAATGGGGTTTGTGTTACACTGCTACTTTTAAGTTTGAGTCATCTACGGAAGGCTAGGTATTCATTTCCCCCTGTCCTCCAGACTTCTGACTGTCACAGCCCTGCCAGACATCCACCTCACACTGCTCGCCCAGGTTTTTAGGTGGGTGAGCTGAGTCTCATTTTGGCGTCACACGGTAGCCCCATGCTGCAGAACAAAAGGTACTGAATTGTATGCAGTATGGTAAACCTTGACTATGATTACATAACTCTCGTTTTTCATTCAGAGCAGCAGAGCGAATATCTAACCTACGTTTTAGCGAGCATCCGTTCAAGTGGTTACATAACTAACCAGAGCTATGCAAAGCTGGTCACGGTGGCCACAGAGTAAATCCCATAACCAGCAGCCTGAGCAACAGAATCGACCCTTAATGCACTTTAGCAAACTGAGAGTATGATCAAGTGTAACCTGATAATGTGCCTTCTGAGTTATGAACCATCACACATTTGGCTTGCTATCCAGCTACTCCATCTCGGCCAAGGCTCGTCTGTGACTCTCCCTTCGCCGCTGGCCATACTTTGTAAACAAAGATATCAGATGTGTGATGAGTAACCTGGGAAACATTTCCCCACACAAACACGCAGTATCCACGTATAACTAACCACTGCTGTTGGTGGTAGCCTGCATCAGAAAATGTCTTCGGCTGCGACTGAAAATGTACTTACTCATTATTATGAAGTTGACGGCACCACCGTTAACGTTAAATCTGTCACTGTCACTTGGCCTTATTTATTTCAATTGACGACGCAGTTAGCCCGAGATGCTAACGGTACCCAGGGACATACCGTCCGTATTAAAAGGTATTAACGACTAGCCAGAGTCACCATCAGACAACTTACACAAACGGCGCTGAGGTTTGACTTAACTTTGCGATGTACCGTTAGCTAACGTTTGCTAGCAGCTAGCAAAATACTGGATAACGCTTTGCGCTAGGATAGCGTTAGGCCTCGTTTAAACAAATGTACTTGCAATTTACAAACGGTTTCTTACTAACGGGTTGCCCGTAACCCAAATAAAACCACACTTCAAGGTTAACCTGACTACCCAAGGAGCTGACTAGCCGACTGTACAAGTAGTATGAGCCCTAAAACTATGTAGCTATACAGTTAGGCTAAAGTTAGCTAGCCACCAAGTTAGCTTCTGTAAGCTTACCTTCTGAGAATGCTGCTGGAGGACATTCTGCTCCACGGTCATGGCGGGTTCAGAGATAAATTTAATTAATTTCAAACCAGGAGTAGCAAAACGCACGGGATAATTTCCACTAAGGCGAGTTAAAACACGATGCTATGAGGTCCCCTCCTTAATCAGCGCCATGGCAGAGTGACTAGCGCAGGTCGTCAGCAGGCATGAAAACATTGCTCTGCCTCGGCTGCGATCAGGGATCGATTACTCGCGTCTGTCTGAACTGCGGCTACGTCACGGCTCACACTTGGAAATCATGGATAAAAAATAAGAAAAACATCATTTGTGCGCGATGTTTGTGGTCTTATTGTGAACAACAGCATTCCTGGACTGTGGACATGTGTTTCTTCATGACCCTATCATGAACACATGCAAACGCCACTATCTTATTAACCTGAAAATATTCTTGGCAAAATGTCACATTTTCAACATCTTCGAAATGTTGTCGAAACAATATACATTTACAATTGTATTTGGAATACAATGAAAGAAATCACACTTGCAAATGTAGGCCTTATGAAGGGCCTTGAATATTTCTTGTGTGTAGTTTTTTTGTACAATTTTATTTGTTTGTTATCCTCAGGCGTTTCCGGTCCCAGTGTGTGCATCGGCAATGCTGCAGTGACCATCTGTTCTTTTAAAGGAAGGAAAGAAGAAACCATATTATACAACCTACGACTACAGTCTAAAGGAGCCCCTTTACGGAAAGGCAGTGTAAATTGGTTCTGACATTGTTCTAAAATGTTTAAAAGCTTGATCAATACCTGAACATGCATGCAATACTCTGTCCACCTGAGGATAAATGCTTTGGTAGAATTGAGTGCAGTGGAAATAATTCGACTCAAAAATATTTAAATGATTTTACATCTATTTCTATAGCCCAGGAGCATGTAGAAATAATGCTAATATATTTATACAGACACTGAACAAGGATGTAGGAATGCTGTGGTACATTCCACAGACAAGACAGTTGTGAAAGGTGTGTTTCTCAACATTACCTCTCCTGACATCATCTGCTCAGACGTGTACACTCTGCAGGTTGTGTCTGTTGTTTGTTCTTCTTATGCACTAAATGCTTAAGGCACACTCAATATTTCATTTGTGGTATTTCACTTTCCTTAAAAACTGGTTGCGATAAGAAGCAAAGTAATCAGTACGTCCAAATATCCAGTGAGCCAAGTCAAACTTCAGTGTGAATGACCATCAATAGAAATATTAACAAAGAGAATACAAACAAATCCTCATATTGTCTGCTTTGTGAGATGTAGTTTAACTTAATAACTCGGCCCTAGATACTGAAATTCTAGAGATTTTGACCCAGTGACTTATTATGACAGACATCACCATTGCTTATTAACTGCAAAATGATTCTTGCTTCATTTTGCACTGACATTTTCTAGAGTGATTTACTTTATTTGATTCTAAGTATTCTGAGCCATGCTATTAGGAGACAGGACAGCAGCGAGCAGCAAAGAGAGGAAATGGTGCCGTGTTATTAATGTTGGAGTAGGATATTTTCTGTGTTTTTCCAATCTTTATACAAAAAGCCCTTTCATGAATCAGCCTCTCCTTCAGGGCTGATGTCAGAGTTTTTTTCGGTTGCCATTATCTGATATTTTGTGTTGTTTGTTCAATAGAGTTTCAGACAAAGGCTTCTACAACCTCATAGCATGTGTCCTTCAGACCTACAGTGAATCTTCCCTATCATTTAGCCTGCAGGAGGTGCTACAACAATTTAATAGTTATCTATGCTTGATTTCAACATGAGTGACCACCTTGTGCTTAAAGCCCTTTTACATTCAAAAAACCTGTTTTTGAATATAATCAATGAATATAATGTGGTGGTTTTGGGAATCATTAGTTTTTAAGCCGTTTGCACTTAGACTTTGAAAGCAGCAGCAGCAGCAGGGTCTGAACTCCCTGACCAAACCAAGTTCATCAAACGTGTCTGTTTTTGATCATTTATCTAGTCACAGTAACCTCTCACTCTCTCTTGACCTCTAAAACCTCCAGCTTTACAGCCTGAAAACCTCAGAATCATCACTGTGCCGGGCCCTTCTACTGACATTCTATTGACAGTGTGATGTGAGTGCTGGTCAAATCATTTGTGGATAAAAGGACTAAATTCTGTTGTCCAGTTTCTGGCCTAATCACGCAGATATCAGATAGAATAACACCAACACCCAAACACTGGGCATTCAAATCTGTCAGCTGTGATTAATTCAGTGCAAGTTGGAAGAGAACAGTCCTCTCACTCAGAACTGGGTCATCCTTTAGATGTTCAGGAATAGCATTGTTGTAATAGTCATAACTGAAGCAGTCAGCGTGCTTTGTTAACATGAACTGTGTCATCTAACTGGTACATATGAATATTAATGGGACTAGTCAGAACTTTGTGGTGGAAGGATTTAGAAACAATAACAGGGATTTTATGAAGGAAGATTATATCCGGCTATATTACATACATATCTATTAAATATATACAAGGAGAGGGGTTATTAACACCATGTTGAGTGCCGTTTCATTTTACCTGCAAGTACATGTAATGCACATGAATACATTCTTTTGCCATAGCCTTAATGCTTCACTCAGTACAAACATTGGCTATTCAATGTTGCAATGTTGTCATCTAACCTTCATCCAGCAGGTGGCGACATCCTCCTTCACAGCGTTAGCTTGCATAATGACAGACCTACAAGAAGCAGTATGGTTGTGCTAAAGGAAATGAATCATGAAAATGATTCCACTTGGTAAATCAAGTAGCATTATAAATCACAAAGTCTGTTTCCAATTCTCAGCACTGCACCTTAATCAATATTTTATACTTCTATGTGCAGCATGCTGAAATATTGACTGACCAGCAGAGTGTGTGAAGGTTACCTTAAGCACCCTGAACACCTCTTAAAACAGCCTTCTTGTCTGGGCAGACACATCACACAGTTGAGCTCAAGGCAGGAGGTAGAGCTATCAGTCAGAGAATCTGGGAAGCTGTCAGGAAACCAATCAGAAAATAAGTTGATGAATCAATTGGCAAAGTCAAACAGTAGCCGCTGCAGCCCCAATAGATGCTTGGCTGACAGGCTGATATAAAGAGCTCAGACTTGTTTGCTGAAGATCAAAACGGATCCTGAAAGTGAGCCTGGGGGCTGTATGATAATAGCGTCATTCACACCAGACACCCCCGCCCCCCCCCTTTTGATTCATTATGCAATAATGTATATCACATCTGTATTTCATGTAAAATCAGAAGATCAGTGATAATAAAAGTCATAAAATAAACCATATTTGTTACAAAAGTATGAACACGGTAGGAAATAGGCAGTATTTATAATATATTATGACCACGATAGACACAGATTATATCCTGCTGTATTGATACAACTGATGAAAATGTCATTTGTTAACATACAGACCTTGTTCGTGAACTAGGGGGCCTTTAGAGACACATACTGTACATGGATTAAATTTCAATGTTGAATTTCAAATGCATCTGCAGTGAATATGCAGCTTTTTTTTTTCTCAAAGACATTTTTATTGAATTTTTCGTGAATATGCAGCTTTAAGGTCTCTTCATGACCTGGACATGTACTTGCTCTGAGAGTAGACCCAACACGTGTTCATCCATTTAACTACACGCTGAATGAAACAGAGATCATATTGTGCTTCAGCTATTAGTTGTCGTTTGACTGTTCTTCAGATTGGCGTCCACATTCCTGAGATCCCGAGGAAGAATAAGAAGGTGTAGAAAGTGGATGGATGAAAACATTTTGAGAGGCAGTTCTTCCCCTAAAACAGACCAGGGTGAGTTGGCTCTGTATACAAGTTCAACAATCTGGAACAAAATCTGGAAATGCATCCACGGTCATCTCCTCTGTGCTGCCCTCTTGAGTCTGTTTGTGCACTTGCCAGGTTTTACTCACTGTCCATGTTGTACTCTGGGGTTTTAGAGACAGGCCAGGCTCCAGGGCTGCAGATGGATACTGTGGAATTATTGTGACTAAAGTCATTTTTTTATTAACTGAGGGCTTGTGGCAATTACATGTCTCTGAATCTGGCTGACAAAGCACCATCCATTAGCACCCACCCGCTCTATAGTGCTGGTCACTATAGGAAATTGAGTTGTGATCATTTTTACGAGTGCAGTCTATCACATAATGGCTTTAAGTCCAAATGAATTGGCACTCACTGTGAAACTTGATATAACTGTAGGGATCTCTTCTTGAACCAGAGTGCAGATTCTCACACACTGAAACTCATATTTCACCATTCACCTGGTGAATACTCATTATCCAAACATTTCAATAACATACTCTCTAACATGAGGTTAGTTTATATATAGGAAAGGAAAATACTATGTAGGTACATGTGGATTACCACCATTGCATCTTTCAAAGTTGCTTTTCCAGAAAAAGTGTCCAGCCAATCAATATATCAGTCATATTCAGCCCTTTTCTTGCAGAGACCCCTAGAAGTAATTTTCAACACTGCTGACTTATAGTTTCCCAGCAGGATATTTATCTGTCATAAAACATAAAACCATAAAATCTGATGTGTCATCTGAAAGCAATTTTTCTTCAGTCTAAAGCATGGGACCATATGAGGTCCTGGTCTTCATATAAGCAAGATAAGACCCTATGTTTTGCGGTCAGGGGAAATTACAGTGCCAAACAGAGATTTCAGCGGCTGATCCTCACATTTAATATCAAATAAAGACACAGACGTCTATCATAGATGTTAATATGTGATACAGAAACTATGAACATAGCGTACCTGGGAGGCAGCACAGCACAGCACAGCACAGCACAGCACAGCACAGCACAGCACAGCACAAGGACTATAGTCAGTGAACGCATATCAATGTGTTTGTCTAGAAACAGTCATGACAGAAATAATACATAGTTCATTTAATTATAAACAGCACTGATTGTGTCCTTTCCCTTTGCTGTTCTTTTCCTCAGAGTGCAATATGAGCATTGATTTTCTGACAGTGTAAAGGATGAAGTAGTTAAACCCTGTCGTGGCTGGATGTGGGTCATCCTCACGAGATCTTTGTTTGTGAGACCTGCAGCAATACACTACATTTTATGTTTATTATGATTAAAGACAGGTTAATGGCCCAAACCTGAATTTGTCCAAACAAATATTTCCTCCATGTCCTAGGGAGAAAATAGGGAGAAAATATTTCCTTGATGTCAAAGATTAAGATACCTTACTTGTTTCCTTTTGCATCATGTTTTTCATGTACTCACCTGTGCTGAGTTCAAAACGGGTTTAAAAATCACACAGAAAACATCAAATACACAGAGATGTCATTTTCATCTACACTCATTCTAACAAAATCCTGGCTGCATGCTCACAGTATGACAACTCTAACATGATGATGTTTAGCAGGTATAATATTTGGCATGTTGAATAAAAAGGACTGCAATTATGATTTCAAGCTGCTGTTCAGTATTACAAAATAGTGAATGTTGTAGTAAGTAACATGTGTCTTAACATTCTAGTAACCAATCCCTTCTGAATGCCAGATGCAGCTCTATTATTTTTTCTGTATGACTTCACACTGAGTGGAACATCAGAGCACAAACTCAACAGAGTTAAATTTGGCATGCTTCGCTGTAAATGGCCCTTAGCCCCCGCAGCACAAAGTTCACATCCCAAGCTGGTCTTAGCCAGACTAGTTGACACTGGACTGCCCTTTCTCATTCTACCGGGGATTTTAAGAAATGTTTACTTGAAAAGTTCATGACCCTGCAGATCAACCACAGCGTCATGGTTTGTGATGAGACATACAGGAAGTTAGTGGCCAGAGCGGGTCCTCAAGATGAGATTTTTGACATGAAAGAGTCAGAACTTGGTGAAATGACAGTTAACACTGCTTTCTAAACTGATTGTAAGTTACGGTAATGAATCACCACGCTGATGCTGTACACAGAGGGGAGTTCTTAGTCTTGGTTTGAGAATCCAAATCTCCACATGTATGTCTGGGCTTGTGCGGAAAGCCTTAATGAGAAAGTGCTTCGACTCCAGAGGAGGTCGGCATTGGCAGACAGGAGATTGACATTGCTGGTTCTCCCTTGCCAGTTTGTAAAACATTTACCCTTGTGCTTATCTGACATAGCAAATATCATCTATGTCCTTTCAGTGTCAGCCAAGATCTCTCAAGCTGACAGGCTGAACTGTGGACCACAGGGACTCTCACTCATCATGAATATTACATTGAGTCTGTTTACATGCTTGCACATGGCCACCAATAAGGAAGCTTTACAAAGTAGCTACGACTGATTGTTGCTACTATAAAAACAGTAAATTCCTGTACTTTACACCCAGTGAGCTCACCACTTTAGTAAGTAGTCTTTTTGCCTTGACTTACTGTTTCCATCCTTTCTGCAGACTCTCTGCACATCAGGCTTATTAGTCATTTATGACTAATTACCACTTCATGTATGTAGACAAGGAGGTCATGGGAAGCAGCAAGGGTCAAGAGGCTATCAGGCATGAAAGGAAAGGAAAGGATTTAAGCCATGCTGCCTCTTGTCATATTTACACAAAATGTTAGAAGAATGGCCTGAATGCATTGCAGGGGAGGGGAGGGAAGGGGAGGGGGGAGGAAGGTGGGTGGTGCTGGTGGTGTGGTTTGTGTGTGTGTGTGTGGGGTGGGGGGGGGGGCCACAGCTGCAGGCCAACAGTTGATCCTGTCCCGGGAAACAGGATCAGCCAGGTCAGGGCAAGGAGGGGGGAGGCAAAAGGTTGTGACCCCGGGGGTTAAGGAACAGACTTCACATAGAGGTACATCTTCAAAAGCTCAGGCCCCACTGGGGGAACCGGTATAAGGTTGGGAAAATAAACCAATATGACCTGGTTTCTCAGAGCAGGAGTTTCCCCAGGTGTTTGCTTTAACCTCTTTATTGTTGTCTGACTGGAGGCGCTGCTCTCATGTATGCTCACACTCACCGCAGCAGCATTACTTCAAAGGAAAGTACAGAAGGATTTTACTAGTATCAGTTAGCAGGAAAGTCTGCTATTTTAACATTTGTGATACTCCAAATGGGGAGAAAATTAGGATGTTAACTCAAAAAGTGAATTACATTTTCTGTGTGTGTGTGTGTGTGTGTGTGTGTGTGTGTGTGTGTGTGTTTACATAACATGTGAGGTCAGACCATGTGCTCAAAGTTCAAACACTTGTATGAGGAGAGGGTGATCGAACATCTGTGTGCGTATTTATCACACAAATCACCATGACAACTAGTGACAAGTTAGCTCTGCATGGCCTCCATGTGAATAAACAAAGCACCTCGCAGGAAAGTACCTCATTAACACTCAAATCTATGCAAGAGGAGCTGCTGTTTTAAACAGTTCAAGCGTTCCCATGATGATAAACCCATGACCGAGTACGTTAAACGCAGCCATTAAGTTGTTTGTCTGAGAATAAGCATCTGTAATGCCAGGAAATGGTTTTTGGAGGCCTCATGACTATGAAATGCCTCATGTGGGACTTCTGAGTCCTTGGCCTCTAGTTGAGTCATTGGTGGCCTGGTGTGCAGCACTCACATCCTTTTGGTCTCATGCTGAGGTCAGGAAATCAAAGAGAGAAGCCACAGACAAACAGCCGATTGTCAAGTTTTACACCTTGACCTCAGCTTAAACTTGTGACTCCCTCCTTTATCTTTACCGCTGCTTCAGCAATCAGAGGAAATCAAGAGGTTACTGGTGGTTCAGCCTCGATAAGGATCTGGAAACGGAGAAGTTCACGAAGGGGAAAGGTTACTTGGAGTTTAAACAGAGTGCAGTCAGTCATTGGGAGCATTAAATAAAGGGGAAGTCAGGGCTGAGGAACTGTGCAGCGATTTCAAAAGTGCACTGCAGACAAAAAGCCGTCTGTTCACTCACTGGACTTCATATTCAGACTCAGAGCAAGGGAAGTTTAGCTTGAACTCATCTTCACCTTTACAAAGTCTCATGCTACAGGCTGTTTTTCTCAAGTCAAGAAAAAATGGACAACTTTATGGACTGAACATAAGAATTAAGGTTGACTCTACATTGAGATTTCTGGCTCTAAATAAAACATATGTTCCATTTTGCGAGGCACATCCTTCGGCATTTAATGTACATCTGGTGACCTCCATGTGTCCTCCCCTCATTCAGTGTCTTTCCTGCCTTTGTTAAGACTCAGCACTGTAGTGAACAGCAGCCAACTCAGAAGCACACGTTTTAGGGCAAATGCAGGACATCCTCTCACTCTACTTTAATAGACCAGTCTTTGATTACACAAAGTGCAGTTTGGCTTTGATGTCCTCCTTTAATAATAATGTTCTTTACTGTGAGGCGAGTCAGATATTGGGATACACGGTGCCATCATTTCCCCTTTGGTTTACGTTAAAAAGTTCTGTCACAAGCATTAAAACTAGGCAGCATATGACTGCCGAACAAGAGAATATAATCAAACACGTGTAATGTTTCAAATTATTTTGAGACACACAAATGTGTTTTATGGTGACACCTGAGAGACCAGAGCTTCCCCCTGAAAATGTCTCATGTTTGAAAACACTTGCACACATTCCCAATTTGCACATGAGAACGACATACAAACTAGAAAAGAGGAACACATTCATACTAGGTCATGCATTTTAGTACTTTATTTCTGAGATATCAGTGCAAATGAACACCAAAAATGAAAACATAAAAAATGAAATAATGTTTCAGGTCTTCACATGAAAAAAATGAAACACCCTTTTTTATATTTGCTGCTACAAATGTATTTCTTAGATGCACAATGCAGATCTATGATTGTACGTCAATCCCCCACTATAGCCCCAAGCTCTTTCACAGAGCTTTGTTAACCAGTAACAGAAAAGAAAATCACAAAAATATTCAATGCACGTTTATTTTTCACACATTTTAATCAACTTTCTCAACAGTCTGTGGTTATTTAGGGACTGCTCATATTCTAAACGAACCTCTCTCTGTGATAAAAAAAGACCTATTTTAAGACTTGACATTTTCCCCCATCACCAGTAGGGATACACAGGTAGTTCCCATGCGTCTGCATGCAACAGGCAGCAGTGAGGAGAGTCAGACATTATTACACAACACAGCGCAGGATAGATTATCATTTACCACATAGAGACACATGCAAAGAACAAACCAACCAAAAAAAGATGGGCATAGCATCCTCTGCCTTTGTATGTACACTTGTACGCATATAATTCATATTTACATATCAGGGCATTAAAAACTAGGGTAATATCTTTTCTTAAACATTACAAAATAGTCATCTTTCATACTGAAAGTACTATTTACACATATATATTTAACCATTGTGAAAATGTATTAATAATCGAAGAGACGTACTTCATAGGTATATGTATTAAAAAGATCACAAGACTAAATGGAGAAAGCAGTGTGTGAAATTAATTGAAGAGAATACAGTACAATCAAAATAAGGAGCTAGATACCAGATATCCCTCAAGACACCAAAATGTCTTGGTGATTATTGGGGGGCAGGTACACATATCCAGCTGCTTTTAAAACAAAGATGTACCTGTGGTCTTCTCTTAATTATCATGCAATTCTTTTGACATTTTATGAGTTAAGAGACTGCCACAAAAATAAAAGATGTCCATAAACCACAACAGTAAAGAAATGATGAAAATAAAATCACAAAACTGTCAAATTCTCAACAGATAACAATACTGATTTTTTTTATTACATGCCATTAAATTACTCAAAACAAGGACACCGAGAACTCAGCTTCGATAGTGCAAACTGGGTGCTCCTGTATGTGAAATGAAAGGTAAAAGCCATGTGCTTCACACAGTTTTTGTGTGCATGAAGAAAAATGGTGCTGGTTTACCCAGGATGGTAAGAGAAGTTTCACTCAAGCCTTTTAACTGTTGCTCTAGAAACCTGTTTATATACAGTTGCTCAACTGTAAGCACCACACATGCTCTGTTGACCCATCTGCTCAAAACTGCACAATCTGCAAACACGTCACACTGAATTTGCACTGTCGAATATTGCCCTTAAAAGTTCAATTCAAATAAAAGCATAATTCAATGAGTTGTGGCCATTCATGCCTCCACTGATATATTCTTACTCCATTGGTAATTATACCACACCAGGAATCTGGAGGAAAAGCAAGACGAAGCATTCATCATGGAAGGATACTAACTGAAGCTACTGCAGTGTGAATATTGTTTTCAAGGTCCTCCTTTGAAAGAATTTATCATGTACATTGTTGTAATAGACCGTTGTGCCTGCCCTAGAATGACTTTATTTAGAATCTTATCTAAAATTGATGGGACTTTGTCTATCTGAAAATGTTCTGATGGAGAAAATAAATAAATGTCCACTGAACTGAGCACTAACATTTTTGGAGTCATCAATAATAAATGTTGCCTGAAATGTTCCTTCTAAATGTTTTATGACAGGCAACAAAGAGGACATGGAATAGTGATATGTTTACAATTCAGATACAAATAATAAGTGTAAAATAAGGCCAAATTGTATAGGAGGACTTTATAATTGACAAAATGAAATATGCAGTGCATGATAATCACTAATGAGAAAGTTCAAACTTGTGACAGTTGTGTAGTTTTGGTTCAATAAATTGGACATGTTGCTAAGACAGACCTGTTTTGTACCATTCCATGACCTCACTATTTAAAATTGAGAAACCAGTACAAGTATGCATTTCAATTTGCACCTGCTCTATTCCGCTAAAAAATGTTCAATTCTTTGTTATTTGTCTCATCAAACCAATTTGGCAAGTCATTAAAAAAAAAGAAAAAAAAGAGTCAATGAATTCAATTCTTTCACGTTTTTTTTTTCTGTAGTTGATACAACTTCTATTCAGATGATTGGCTCAGCCCCTGGCTCTCATGGCTGTGCTTGTCATTGTGGGTCGGTGATTGCGGGGTAGAGCTCAGACTGTGTTCATAGGCATGCATGTCACTGATTGGCTCTTCTTTAACTCTGACCACAGACTGGGTTCCCTCCGACTGATCCCTAACCTCCTTCCTCAGCTGAATGCTGCCCTTCTGCAGCATGTAATACAGGATGGGGTTGGAACGTGAAAGCCGTGGAGAGTCCAGGTTTGAGTCACAGCCCTCCTCCTCCTCCTCATTCTCCTGACTACTCCATCGCACAGGGCTCTCTGGCTCCTGTTTGACTAGAGTAGGGGGGTCCCGTTTTTGAATGACTGGCCATGGAGCTGGGTGGCGACTCCAGGGAGTAAGGACAGGGCTGTCACCTGCAGGGGAGGTGGGCAGTGGTCGGAGATTACTCGGAAGCCCTGAGTTGAGAGAACCATGGGGATGCCAGCTGGGCAGGTGGAGGAAGCTGTGATTATGGGATGGCTGACTGAGAATGCTGCCGTTTGTCTTGCCATTGGCCTGCAGGACAGAAGGACTGGGTGTCCCCCGGGGCTGCTGAGACAGCTCCTTCAGGCAGTTGTCAGACAGCAGCAGCTGTTTGAGTACATTGAAGCCCCGGCTCTCCCTGGTGAAGGTTTC
The DNA here is from genome assembly GCF_042242105.1 of Pempheris klunzingeri. NCBI lineage: Eukaryota > Metazoa > Chordata > Actinopteri > Acropomatiformes > Pempheridae > Pempheris > Pempheris klunzingeri. The sequence continues at coordinate 2,565,581 of NC_092025.1, read as the reverse complement.
ACTTGGTGGGCTCCTGGGTGGAGCCTCCTCTTCCTTCAGACTCTTCAGCTGGTCAGGCTCTTCCTGAACAGCAGAAGAGGCAAAAAAGTTTGTATCGCCACTGTCCACTGCTCTTGGGGAGCTGGCACTATTCAAACTATCAGTCCGATTAGAGCAGAGGCGTCTCTTCTTAGGACTGGGGCTTGGATACTCCCTCTGTTCCTCTTTAACCTGTCTGGGCTGTGACTCAGCCTGCATAGCAGCACTGGTATAGTAGGTAGCAGTCTGTTGTTTAAGCAACTGGCTAAGGAGGCCATATTTTGCTATGACCTCTGCAGGGCGCGGTTCTGTTTTTAAGTCTTGCTGAGAATCCAATAGGGGGCTATTCTTCTCATAGCCACCAGGTCTCTTTCTGCAATTTGAGTCCTCAGACTTGGCTGAGGACGGTCCCATCTCCTCCATGATCTCTGTTTTGACCTTTACATCCAAAGGGGGCTCATTGGAGCTGTCACAGACGATGGGAGGACCAGGGCTCATCTCATAGCATCCCGCTCCCATTTCTACGCTCCTCCTGCCACTGCCATGGGGCCTGTCTTTGCGGCTGACTGTAGCAGTAGCTGAGCCTGTTCCTAGAAGGAGCTGCAGCACGGTGCGCCTCTCTAGAAGGTTCTCAATCTGTGATGGAGGAGAAGCTTCCTTACGACTGAAAGGTGTACCACTGCCTGAGGGTCTGTCAGAGAGTGGAGTGGTGGTGGTCCTGTGGATTGGAGCATTGAGCCTTTCCAGTAGGGCGAGGGGCCTGCTGGCATCAACCTCCTGAGCAACCCCTTTGCTGGAGGGGATGGGTGGGGAGGAAGAAGCTGTGCCACACTGTGCCAGATTCTGTAACAGTTTACTGGCACTGAAGGCAGGCTCTGAAGCCTTCTCAGCAGGGAAGGCTTTAGACTTACACAAATCCAGTGGGCTAGACTGTACATGGGGGGAGGGGTAGGAATACGGGGATAGTGCGCCACTAGGGTCACGACTAAGTGAGTAGAGGGGTTGGGCTGGGGCTACAGGTCTATCTATGGGGCTTTTTGTCCTGGTCTCCTCCCAGGGAACCAGTCCCTTTGGTTGGCCTCGAGACATGGTGGCCATGGTTATATCAAGTGGCAAATCCTGATTACCTACACTTTTATTTACCATCTCATTATTTCTGCGCTCAAGAAGAAGCTGCATAAGTGTGACCTTAGGGTGGGATTTTAGGTCTGGACTCATTTCAGGCTCCTTGCTCTTGGACACTTTTGCTCCTGATGGTTCTGGCTTCCACTTGTTTATCAATGATTCTGTTAGTTTGTCCAGGGAGGATGTGGAGATAGAGGAGGAGGAGGAGGTGGAAGCTGAAGAAATAGCAGTAGAAACAGAGGAGACAGCAGTAGAGGATGATGAAAAGGTTGGGGTGGAGGGTTGAGCAGAGGTTTGAGGAGAGAATGCAACTGAGGTGGAGGAAAACACTGTGGTGGAAGAAGAGAGGGTAGAGGCGGAAGAAGATAAGGAAGAGGAGGGGGTCGTACTTTTGGGCCCTGTGTCTTGTATAATGGCCCGGCTTCTCATGGAGAGGTCAATGGGAGAGCAACTTGAGTAGGAACTCTCTGCATCACTGCTGTCCTTGGTCAGGCTCCTCTCTTGGGTGGAGCACTCGCTATCAGATGTGACTGAAGAGGAGCCACTTGGCGGCAGAATACCACAACTGTCCTCCAGGTGCCCATTCTTTGTCAGTTGTTTTTGATTGTTGTGGTTGTTTAGTAGCAGTAGCAGCAAACTGCTGCATGTCTGGGGGGGACGTGTTGGTCGTGAGTCAAAGCCTCGCTTCTCCCTTGATGGTTGGCTGTGAGTGTGGTTTGGAGCATGCGGGGGAGTGGGCGGGGAACTTTGGCTATGGCCACGCAGCAAAGAGGGGCTCTGAGGACTGGACAGGGCTGTTCGAGGGAGTGTTGTTGTTATTGTGGTTGTTGCTGTCATTCCATTTTGGGTTGTTAAGGAGCTTAGTGTGTCTGGCGCTCCAGGCAGAGTCCCTCCCACACTAGGTGGCCTTTTGTCTTGGTTGTGCTGCTGGTTTGCCATTGCAGCTAGTCTCTCACTGGCAGATCTTCCTGAGAGCTGGGCTTTGAGTGCATGCTCTCTGGAGTACTGCTGGAGATGGGCTTCACTGGACAGTAGCAGGGCTAGTTGACTGCAGGCCACACTGGGCTTGGGTGAAGGGGCTGGACTGGAACGAATTTTCACCATGTTGGCCACTGCCTTCAGACGCTCTGCACAGGACACTGATTCAGCAGATGTAGGAGCAGAGGGGGGCGTGGCGCTGTGTGCTGACCGAGGTGATTCTGGGGGTCTGTCCTGGCTGTGTCCCCGGCGACTGTAAGGTGTGTTGCTGTGATTCTGAAGTTTGCTCTTCCTCATTAGGCCCTTCAAGCGGCTTGAGGCTGTCCCATACACAGGAAGTGGTTCTTTGTCTGCAGGTGGTGCCTTGGAGGGAGAGGAACACTCATTGGGGGGTTTAATAGAGTGCTGGGACATTGCCACACTTTGAAGCCGTGAGCTGAATGACTGAAGAAGGGAGGCCAACAGGGTGCTCTCCCCAGCATGAGGAGATCCCTCCAGTGCTCCATTTTGCAGGCCTCCCCCTTGGCCATTCAGCTCCATTGGGGGTGAACTCATCCGCTGGTTGCCTGGATCATTCCAGGTTCCAGAGCGCAGTAGTCGGGCCTTCTTCAGGTGCTGCGAAGAACCTAGTGTGGGTCCGTTGGTTCCAGCCTTGGGAGCTGTGGGGCCATGGTTGGGCAGTTGGTAGGGCCCGCCCACCTTGTCACTCTGCTCCTGGTTGCTGTGGGCAGCCTCAGACCTCCCGCTTGCCGTGGCCCCAGGCCCGGCTACCACTGGATGCATCAGTAAACCTTCCAGATAAGTTAGAACAGCTGAATCCTTGTGTGTCTCAGGGCCAGGCTCCTCCCCATGAGTCATGTTCAATACTAGGATCCCCTTGTATGGTTCAGCACTGCTACTGGGAAACAAATGTCCACTAGGTCATCTGGCTGACAGTGGCATGTACTTCCTAAATACCAAAATGAGGACAGGTAATTGCACCGAATGAGTCTGCAGGGGACTGAAGGGTGCACTGGCTGGATGTGATCCCTCTCTGTAGTGGGCACAGTCAGCACTGTGGTGAAACAGCAACCATGGTTGGAGGCAATCTGGGGCAGGTGGGCCTCCCAGGCATTGTTGTATGCCTTTAAACACCGTAGGATCCCAGAAGGCCCAGCTCCAGGCTTATGCGAGTAGCAAGTGAGGAGTCAGCGGGATTTCACCACAAAGATGTTGACACATTCCGTGGCTGTGGATGTTTGGGATGTCTGTCCTAAGGCCTGGCTGTGGTTCAGTCAGTGGCGCCTTTCAGCTTTGCAGTTCTCACATGGGGGACCTATGGGAGTGAGTGAGAGAGAAAAGAGAGGGAGGGAGAGAGAGATGGTCGGGTTTAGAAAAAGAGGAGAAAAAGGAGAAACTGTGTGAGAAGCAGGGATTTGCACAGCACTATATCACATTCATTTCACCACCACGTCTGCCATCTCTGTTACTTAGCAACATTTCAGATTGACTGCACACGGCTCCTTCTCCTCTCTGCACTCTCCCCTCGCAGCCACTGAACAGACGACAAATGTAGATTAGGCCTGATTGGATCCAAATTGAAAATTCAAGCCCACTACCTTGAAAACATTCAGGTCTTGAGCTGTAAGCCCCTCACAGCGATGTCTTTCAAAAGTGAAGGGGCTTGTGAGAGCTGTGAATAATTTCTTATGCAGCTTGTCATTTCAGTGGATTATCCCCCCCTGCCACCTCCTGCTCCTTACACACTTGAGCAGCATCTCTCACAACGCAACCCTCAGTCTACATAAAGCAGGAGCCACCCACCCCCATGCACACAAGTTAGCATTTAAGCATTCATGCCGAGACACAATCATGAAAATATGCATGACATACATACTTGTACATGCATACTCTAACACTCAGTAGGTGAAAACCGTTGTGGTGGCTACTCTGTGTCTGTCACCACTGCATCTTTATTAACATGTGGCCAGCTGTGAATCCTTCGGCAGACACAGCTCTTTTGAGCCTGAATCATTTTTAAATCAGACGACAAAAGCAAAACATGAACTGACTTGATCTGATGTTTACGGGTACAGTACAAAGGCAGTGGAGAATCACAGCAAGGATATAACTAACAGACAAGCTTTACTTGACTGTGAAGTGTGTGTGTGCATATTTTTTGTGTGTGTATTGAATGGTGGGGGTGGCTTAAGGATCAGGTGCACCTGTCACACCGCACCACTGTCAGGAGGGCAGAACCAGTGACACTGGGGTGAGCATTGTGCCAGTTGCCATGACAGTGTCAGCGGTGCTGCCCTGAGAGACCTCTGCTCTGAACCCTGTCAGCATGGTTTCCGTGGATACAGGACACCTCCGACAGTCCTGGCCGTATCCCATAAAGGTTAATTAATACAGAGTTTCCACCTCGCCTCAGCTGCTGTCCGTGTCCTTTCTCGATGCCGTCCTCACCTTTGGTGTCCGCTGAGTGGACCAACATAGCAGGTCACACTACAGGACAGCAGCCCTTGATTATGACGAAAGGCCATGGCAACCCACGCAGCCACCAGCCTAAATACTTCACAGAGAACAGCAGCAAGGGCCAAAAACAACAAGGCAGCAGGCTTCTAATCAGGCTGAAATCCATCCCCGTGGCCAAGGTCCACAGGTTGTCATGACAGTAAGGGCAACAAGGTGGCACTTTTAATGCCACCTTGAAAATGAGCTGGGATTAGAAACTGGATTTAAGTTGAGCAGCGCACAATTAAGTCTGAGTAGCAGTAGGAAAACAATCAGGTCTGCTATTTTAACAAGCAAAAGGTCCACAGGTTGATGAGACTCCTCAGACTGCGGCGTTGTATAAAACAGAACAACTTAACTGAGATTGGCCAATCAGCATCAATTACAGTTCAAGGCCATTTTTAAGCTGTTGACCTAAATCTGACAACAATAAAAGCCAACCCGGTCATACCGGGCCATCTGACGTCTGCTGTCATGCTAATCTTAGATGCTCGGGATTAGGGCTATTTTCCCGCCAGTGAGCTTAACGCAATTATAATAGAATGCTCTGTAACACCACGTTTGATCAGCACAGTAAACACGTACACATGTTTACCTTCAACATAGCATGGCAAAGCACCTAATATGCTGTAATACAGCCCCGCAGTTAGTGAGAAAAACAACGTAAATGGAAAAGAAACACTGACATGGTTTCAACATGGGAAATTCTGCTAATCTCTCTGCTGCTGGCAGTGAACCTTTGGAATTACAGTTGACCTTGTCTATGTTTTTGCCCAAAGAAACTTCAATACAGAGCAGACAAGGCAGCACAGGGACAACATGACACTGCAGTATATTAGTTTATATACAACAGCACTACTGCTCTCACTATCTCACATTAAGTATGAAAAAGTCTTAAAACAAAGTGGGGACCTTCAGGCTCTTGAGAGACATGTAATGACAGAGTCGGTGTCAAAAAGCCCTGCTACAGCAAGGGCAAGAAAAAATATGTTCTCCTCCGTGACAGAGCTCTGTTAACAAATAAATGACCTTAATATAGGGAGAGCTGTCCTCTATACCGAGCCCCTAAAGCATACAGGCCTCCTCCTTTCCTCTCTCAGAATGCGTGATGTGTGCATTACTATTACATTATCTCCCCTGGTGTATACATTGAAAATGACCTTACACATCTGTTAACATGTCATCTCATTGGTGGTGGCACCCAAAAAGCCTGACCTCCACCCCCTCCCCCACTGTGGGACACCACAGCACCAATGAGCTGCTCTACGGTTTCTGTGGTGATTATCCATTATCCTTGACAATGTCAGCCAATGACAGAGCAGGCACCATTCTAAAGTGATTTTTACCCCTACAGTTGGCCACGTACATGTGAGAGGGAGGGCAAGTGATGGGGAGGGGTGAAAGCTTCATCATCCCCTGGCTGGTCGGCTCTTCATCTGTTTCTCTCTCTCTCTCCCCGTTTCCCTCCTCTTGTACTTAAAAGACACCAGGAACAGGAAAGGTCGCTGCACTCTCAGCCGCTTCCTAAGATATGTGGAATTACCAGAAAAATGTGCCGATGTAGATGTCATGGATTAGATCTCAAAACGTGACCTTCGTTCCCTCTACTGACCTCCAGATTACACCCACTCCGCCACCCACTGACACACAGGCATGAGCACACTTGCTGGTAATACAGTCTTTCTTTATCTTAAAAAAAGTGAGGTCCTAAATGACCTTCATTGTCAGGAATGGTAATCCATTTAAGCCATTTAAAATGTATGAGACCAAACAAAAGAATTAAAAAGGGGAAGAGCCAAAGGAGCGGCAGTTAAAGTCAAGGTCATTCATGCCGCCAAGGCTTTTCCACTTGATGCAACAGCTGGTGTCCATGCAAAGCTCTGGGCGTTAATAAAAAGTGACAATGCTGCCCGAGCGGTGTGTATTACTAATGTCTGACACCAGCCTGGCAGATGTGTTCTCTCTGCATTTAAGGGGAGTCAAGGTTAAAGGAATTTAAAAGGAGAGGCGATGCCTAAACACTATTATATCATGTAATCTGCAGCCCAGCCCTGCTGCACATACTCAACGGGGTAGCTCACTTACACATGCGGCGTGACCGCTATTTGTAAATTCAATATGGCCTGACATGATTAAATAAGACAAAACATAAGCTACCTGACCAAACGCAGTTGTTCCAAGCCTTCCACAAGTGAACGAGCACACCAGAGGAAAGTTGAATTAAAAGCTCTTGGTCACCTTGAAAGAGGTAAACAAGAGAATAACATGCTACTGAACAGCAGGAGTGCTAGAGCACGAAGATGTTTTCTCAGATAAGTCAATCAGGACAAAATAACACTGAAATGCAATACACAGACACATGCACGCCCACACAATGAGAACTAGGGCGCTCTGACCCACTTCTTAGGATGCATTGACCAAACAAGTCATGCATAGCACACATGCCTGCACGTGCGCACACAGAAACCCGTGAATGCACCCCACATGAAGGAAATCTGATACATAAATGCTGGAAAAAAAAAAAAAAAAAAATCAGACCTCTTGTGTTTAGAAGCTCAGTCACACACACGGGGAGAAAGCATCCTACTCAGAGCACTTGAATGTGAGGAACAGTGCGTGATGACTGAGCACTAACATTTCAGATTTGGACAACAACGGACCAGACAGCTAAAGTTCTTGGCCTGCATCTGGCCTTGGATGAGGAGCACGGGGGTGGATTTTAACTTCATCTGTACTCATCAGTACAAAGAGTTCTTCGGGGTGAGAGAGAGCATAGAGGAATTCGTGCACACTGATGAGTCATCTAAGCGGTTCACAACCCAGCTGACTGGCGGACGACCCAGCCAAACTAGCCAGTGCAATGATGATATCACTGCACTGTATCACAGACCCAGACAGTCTTTCCCCTTACCTTACATGCCCAGGCTTTGCATGGATGTGCTTGCAAAAATGTTTGTTCCATAGTAAATATTTGTGTGCCATTTGAAAGACCCACCCAAGGGCCATTTCCTGAGTGGCTGAAAATTACTGCAACAATTAAACACACACACACACACACTCCCTCTTAATGAGCCGTGGCTGCCATCAATCTATACCTGATTCATTTCTATTGGGCTCTGAGGTAATCTTCTGCTTACATCGTCTGTCCAAAATGGTCTCATTTCCCTCCCGAAACAAAACACATTTTCCATTTGTAAACACTGGTGCTGGAAATAGGAACAGCTGATTGCCCCTTGGCCAGCACGCCAAAAGGCAGAGCTAGGCTCTTGAAACAGACTGCAGTGGTGATGTCTGAGGGAAATGGGCCACTTTGCAATTGAGATCAAATGTCCCACTGTCAGGCTGCCCTGAAAGCTGGATAAAACCAGCTAAAAAACCTTGGCCTTTAATGAATCATTTCCATAATATCCTTGGCATCAGCCCTAAGAAGGCTATTGCCGTGAGTCAGCAAGATGTCTGCCTTCATTGGGTTAAAAGTGTGCTGCTTTTTTCTTTTTTTATTTGGGACTTTGGAGTAATGTGGTGTGTGACATAGGTCTAAGTGACAGACAAAGAAGAGGACATATCACTGCTATCATTTTGCCTTTCATAATGCTCCCATTGACCTACTTTCTAGTTTTTAAATCATCCTAATGCTCTGAGCGAGGTTGGAGAATGATGTTACAAGGTACAGTGGGCTGCAGAATCATCTATTCCAGTGGAATAGTCAAAAATACAAATTGTGTTTTTACTTTTACTAAAGGATGCAGTCCTGTTCAAAGTTACACAATTAAAGGAATTTGTTCAATCAATTAGATACATTTAACCCAATAAAGTATAAAACAATTATGTGTAACCTTTTCCTAGAAAATCTCTCAAGCAGCACAAATCCAGTTGGCAGAGAAGAGCTGAGTACATGCCAATGAACAGGAGACTTCAATAAGATTAGTCCTACACCTGGCCCTGAAGCCCGACCCAGTGCTCGCAGAGCAATACCCAGAGCTACCAACAAACACTCTAAATATCTCTCACAGTCTCAGAAGCTAAATTAGCAACCAGGTTAATAACCAAGGCCGCTATTAAATACAACTTTGTAACATAGCAATCGGGTAAGGGTGGCACAAACACGTCCATATACCTGTAAACTGAATTGGTAATCTACCTCATTATGCAGCTACACCTGAACATATAAGGGACATAATGCAGCAACAAGGTGGAGATGCCACAAACACCAAAGAAAATGAACTATACAGAAAATTAACAATATTAAACTCCACATCTTGGAGCATGAAGTACATACCCCATTAAGAGCAACAGTGAGAAAAACAAAGTGTGGTACTGTTGCTAACTGTACTCCCCCACACTATAGGGGTTTTAGATAACACTGATCAAACAAACAATCCTGCCACCCCGAAGACCTTGTATCACCCTGCAGTTACACAACCTGGAGAAGTGCAAGCTTTAGACTTAAGTTAATCTTACAAGCCTCATATGATTCAACTAAGACTAGACAAAACAAATTTTAACCAATTATTAAGCTTGGATAAACTTGGTCAGTTCCACCTGAGATTATAATGGATTTCTAGCCGTCACTGCCCCGTGGGCAAAGACGTTTGCTGCATGGTCAAAAACACAAGATCCAGACAAGTTTTGTTGTTTTTTTGTTTTTTTACAATGAGGCGTCTTTGACAACTTCCATGAGGACAAAATAATATAAATTAATTTAAGCAATTTATATGCTGCTAAAAAACATATTCGCTTCCTTTGTTTATACACATGGGCGTGAGGATGGAAATGTTTAAAACATGAACCGAAACTTGACTAAAGATGGCTGAAGCCATTATTAAACTCAACTACATATCAGCATTAGCCCCTGGAATACTTACTGCACAGTCCCTCATTAACATAAAGCTTTCCATCCACCCTGAGCAGTTTAAGACACACTACCTCTGGAAACATTCTCCTGCATATCAGTTAGAGTATGAGTCAACTCTACAGTCCAGCATTAGAATGTAACTAGAAATACAAAATCATTGCAACATACATTGAATTCTAATATTGACCAGATGAAAAGCTTCATGTCAAATCCACATCACAAGAACCACTGTAGCATGATATGAGAAGGCTCCTGGTTATTTCCATCTCTACAAGATAATGTAAAAGTTATCACAAAATGACTTGTTGGTGTTCTCAATGGGAATTAAAAAATGCCGCCAATGTGAACAACTGTTATCTTTGTATCTGAACTTTTTCTAGAGTTGGGACTTCCTGAGTTAGACGTGAAATATGTAAAGATGCATGCTAATACAGTTTTCTGCAAAGATTAAATATACAGGAAGTTAAAGTGAGAAACGTCCAACAAACCCCCTCTTGATGTGCTAATAGCACTTTTCTTGATGTGTGCCAAGATCAACTCGATCTCCAACTGAACCAGAGATAAATCCATACCTTCAGACTCGAGGGCACAACACACTTTATTTAGTTTGACCTCCTCCCTGCATTTAAGCCATTCCCTCACAAGTAAGTCTTAAAAGCTATCACAGTGTGGCCTGCAATACTTATTTAATACAGTAAGCACTGTCAGAGGCATGTTAGCCTCACCTATGGATTTGCATCACTGGTGATAACCACCTAATCATGCTGAAATAATAGGCCTGCTCCGAGATCTCACTGGGATCCTTTTAAAAACAGGTGGGTTGGATAAGACTGGCCAAATGTGACCAATGAAAGTTGATTAAGCTCAGTGAATGGAGAGTTAATGATTTGGGCCAGGCCGAGGACAAGCAGTGAATATAAAAACCCTAACTATTGACAACACAGTGCACTCAGCTGACACTGAACTGATTAGTGTAATTGGATTTGAATTAAAATTTCACAGTGACAGATATGTTCCTGGATGAAAAAAGCACTCTTTTAGATATCTTGTTCAGCCAAAATGACTAAAGAGGAGGGGAGGGGGGGTGAACAGACATATTGTATCTAAGACAGTGGGTTCCAATTCTGGTTGTCATTATTCAAACTACTGCTGGTTCTGTCGAAGCAAAGGTTAATTGCAATTAATTGCCTTCACCTGGCAGCCAGGTGTAATCAGTCCCTGATTGAGGAGTTAGAATCCCAACCAGCAGGGCTCTGGAGCCTGAGCACCAGAAGAACCATCTTTTAAAATGAAGACTGTGTTGATGGAAATTATGAACAAAAAACCAAAAAAAGACTTTAATTCACAAGGTTTTTGTTGCTTTGAAATTGATCTGATTGCCAAGATGAACTGTCAGCACAGATGCAGACCAGCACAGGGCCAAGGCTTACAGGAAATAAGGCTTCCCTCAGTCAGCCATTGACTATTAAATCCGACAGAGAGAGACAGACAAGGCCAGCACCCGACTGCAACCAGCCTATTATTTTGCTGTAATGAAGGAAATCGAGAGGAAAACTATCTAGTGGTAAACGTAGTAAAAAGTTCTCAACAGAGTAACAAAAAACCCCACAGTAAGCCAAATGCCTACACATTTAGTGTGCTGTGGTTGGGAGGTGAACACAGACACACATCATGCTCCCGCACCTTGTCATCCTTAGCTGTGGAGGCTGATACAGGTAAAGTGCAGTAATCAATTTGCTCTACTGGCAGGAGTGCTCCTTTAGAATACTAATCAGGCTTCAGCCTTCCTCTCTTCCCTCATTCTCGTCATCCCTCCACCACCGCCCCCTCTGCCTTTCTCCTTCCTCGTTCACCTTTCTCATGACTTGACACCCCCCCAGTGCCCCAGACCTGACCAAATGCTAAAGGAGGGCGGGCTGTCTTCTGCACAGATAACTGCTGCCACTAATCAAGCCTACGTGCACCGGGGCGTGGGATTAAAAGAGCTTGCACAGCTTGACTCAGGCACTGAATGGTGTTAGCGCGCAAATGCACACACACACACACGCACAAGCAAACACACATGAGGTCAAAATAAAAACCTATAGGGAAGCCAGCAGCGTCTCGTCCTAGAAACACACACACATACACAAGCCTCAGACAAGCAAACAACACAACAAGGTCAACTTAAAAGCTGATGTTAGGTGAACATTCTCAGGCTATAAATGAACACACACAAGAAGATTAGATCTAAATTTACTCCGCCAGTCAAAACGGGACTCGGTGGCGAGCCACCCATCTCTATCTCTCAGAACACATGTCACGCAGGGAGCTGCAGTGTTGTGCGCATCTAAAGCGAAAAAGAGGAACAAACTCAACTGTGAATTGACAGGGCCTTAATTCCCGTTCGTTTTTCATTTGGAGAGATGGCTTACAAGGGGGGGTCTCTACACCATATCAAACACATACCAGAGTTGCCTGGAGGCTGTAACAAAGCGTCCTCAATGTTACGCTGCGCACACACATACACATATACAGGCAATAGGAGTGAGTGTGTGCGTGTGTGAGAGAGATGGGGGGGGGAGAGAGAGAGAGAGAGAGAGAGAGAGAGAGAGAGAGAGAGACAACGCCACCCTATGCATCAGCAGGGATATTTCATTATGTACATAACGAGTGCCATTAATCGCTCTTAACAAGAGGACACAACCTCACCTTGGCAGTCTCACACGCACAGCGGGAAGGTGGGGGGGTTGGGGGCGGGGGCATGGAAATATCTACAGTGCGCACAGAAATTAAAATTCACCACACTCAAGGATCCGCCGCCTCCTTTTGACCGACCACATCGCGGCCTGGGGGTGTGTGGAGGCAAGCCAGCAGTCATATAGGAGCTGCTCATCTGATAGACACATAAAAACACGCACAAAAAAGTAAAGGGGAGAGGAGAGGAGGAAGAGGATGGGAGGAGAGGAAATAAATATATAAATAAAAGTGGGGGGAAAATGCCGCAGTGGCGGTTGCCAGCGGGGGCTCATGCCCTTGACATACTGACACGGGTGGAGGAAGGAGGGGGCACTATCATGTGACACTCTTGTCATTCGCCTGATCACACGCCTGTCCACTCGCCTGCCCGCGCGGCCACCTGGCAAACACCCCCCCCCCATCCCAATATCTCGCCCACCTTCGTGCGACCTCATCCTCCGCTGACCCGACGCCGCTCAATGCCCCCCCCCCACCCCCCCCACATATGCCCACTGATACCCACCCCCCCCACTCCGCCCCTCTGCAGTGCTAGCACCCCGTCCACCCCACCCCTAGCTCTCTGTCCACCCCCCCACCCCCGCTCCTCTCTCCCTCCCCCGCGGCTGTGCAGCAAGGTCAGGCGGGTCACCGTGTCCTCATCTGTAATCCGCTGCCATTCGTCAGCAGCCCCGGCCCAGGCTGGAGGAGAGAGAGGAGAGAGAGGAGAGAGAGGAGAGAGAGGAGAGGCAGGCGCTCCGACGAGGGGAGAATGCCCAATTAGGCAGCTGTCACACACACACACACACACACACACACACACACACACACACACACACACACACACACACACACACAGCTCAGCACAGCACAGCAGAGCAGGAGAGAGAAAGAGAGGAAGGGAGGGAGGGAGGGAGGCTGCAGAATCAGCCTACTGTCCACAGACAGGGGGGTGGGGGGTGTACATGAATCCTTTCAGCTGTGAGTGTTTGTGTATTGTTTTGGTGTGTGTGTGGAGCAGTTGGGGGGTCAACTACAGTTTAGACATGTATGACTACTATCTGAGGCACGTCAACAGGAGGGGCAGCAGGCAGGGTGCGCAGACTTTTGAGGAAACAGTAGTTGAATGAAATTTTATGACAGGGCAACTATTCTTATCTCAAAATGAAACGAGTGCTGAGTATTCTGTCGAGTACCTCTCTTATCTATAACCACAAGATTGATGAGCTGATCAGAGAGAAGTGGCTGGGAGCTTCTGGGGACAGAAAAACCCCCACAGGGCAAGCTCTGTCTAATGGCCAGTTGGCCATTTAAACAAACCCAGAGGCCGGGTCAACATGTACCCACTGGTGTGGACTGTGGACTGCAGGGGTAGCACAACGCTGGAATTCTTTACAGTCCCAGACTAGCAGCAGATATCAAATGGGTGACAAATATCCCGTAATTGGATCATTCATCACTAGCGAACACATCTGTTTTGAGTAATGGGAAAACTAATCAGCAAAAATGATACAGAGACGACTCCACGCCAGGCACCAGGAAGATTTATGCTAGAGCGATTCAGGACTCAAGCCTGTACCTATTGATTGTTTACTCTAAATGCTTTTTCGTTTAATCAAAAGAAAGAGTCAAAATGGGACTATGCCAGCTGGGTGATGAACAGGTGTTATTGAATGCTCTGGGGGGGGGGGGGTCACAGCGGGGTCTGAGCTGGTGTGAGAGGAAACTCTTTCCACAAGCTTTTCTTCCCTAGTTCCACTTTAAATGTCAAAGTTCATCAGGGTTCAGTGGAGCTTCAAATCCAGCTTTGAGTGGTTAGTGTTCAAAAGGATTGCGTCACAAGTGCGAGGGACACTTATCCGGTAAATCCTGTCTGAGTAGAAAGTACAGTTCATGGAGACTTAGGCTAGATGTCATACAGGCTGGATACATATGTTCCTCTACCCTAGGGGAAGATTTCCACTCGGCTACAGGTGTCTGGGGTAAACCCCGTCCTCCCTGCAACGCGGTCAACACACACACATACAAAATGGAAGGGAGGACTATGCAGGCAGAGGAAAAATGCCCCGTTACTTTAATATAGTTAGAGCATGCAAAGGGGATAAACAGCGAAATCCCCTGAGCAACACTACACAGAAAGGACTTTCTCTGCTGCAATTTGAATGTCAATTTATTATTCATCACTGGAAGTGACTTCCAGTAGGTATCAACACCCACTTTCTATCTCTACTCTGTGGTAAAAGTAGGAACCCCTTTGCTGTTTACTGCAGAGCTGGGCAGTAACGCATGTGTAACGCTACAGTAATGAGATTACTTTTCTCAAGAATGACTACAGTGTACAGGATAACAATTTGAAATTCAGTAATTGCCCTACAGTTACTAATCCCTGTAATGCCCTGTTACTTTGACATCAGCTTGTTTGCTGGCTTACTGGGAGGCAAGTGGCAGGTTTACCACAAGGTTGCCCAATTTTGGCCCTGCTGGTAAACTCCTGACGCCATTCAGAAAAATGCATTCTTTAATGTGATATTTTTCAAATGTTCTGCCTTTCTCTCAGTGCCTTCTGCCACATGATTGACATAAAGAGTTGCTGCTGTTGAGAACTTTGTTACATTAAGGCACAATAAAAATCTAGCAACCAGAGACCTTTAATGAGCTTAGCTGATTCATGCATGGCCACCTAGCATACCAATACAAATGAACACGCAAAAGAACAATATAAAAATGAGCGTGGGACCAAGTGAGAAGCTAAAACCAGTCAGTCAGTCAGGATGAAAGGTTCATTTCTATGCATTTTCAGATCATATTGAGCTGGTCATTTTAAAAAGTAGGTTGCAAGCCGAAAACGTCTGGGCACCCCTAGTTTACAACAGACCGCACGCTGACTTTGGTTATTTCAGCATCAACAGCATTTCATGAAAAATCTATGTCAATGATATCTATGTGTGACTTTAATTTAAAAAAAAAACTACTACAATCTAACCCTACTCCTGTTCCACTGCATTAAGGTCACTGTAAAATCCCTATCAAGTCCCACAGAGACACTAGCCTATGGGAATACTTCAGTAATCTGTGTTTGGCTGTATCACTGAGCGACTCCACCCATCTCTGCGATTGTTATTATAATGACTCAGTGTTTTGTCGGCCAGTTCTTGCTCTGTTCTTCCAGCACTGAAAGTACCTAAAGTGCTCCCAAAGTCTAAAGATTGTAATCTGTGATGTCATATTGATGCATAGCCTGAAGCAGCTCCATTAGCGGCCTGACTGACTTTGTGGACTCATACAATGTCTGCCTGTACTTTTACATCTACGAGGAAATTTAGATGATAGTGGAGCCATTAGTTCTGTTTCAGAAGACATAGCCTTATCTTTGTCCTAAAATCATCCCAATTACTTTCACCTTGCACTTCTTTCCTTATTCATTGTATAGGTATGAAATCATAGATACGGAGGGATTTCTCATTTCTGGCTATGGATACTCAAAACTGTACTCGTCTAGAGGAATATCATACTCTGAAAGTTAAATTTCAGCTGTATAAAATAATTGGATTCAGTTAATAATGGGATACTTCACGAAGGGGAATCCTCTCTACTTTCGCTGCGACAGGGAGGTCTGAGGTCAGGGTCGGCTACGTAGCTGAGCCCCTGGACCTCAGCTGAGCTGGTAGTGATTCAGTGTTTCTCTTAATGACAATTCAGTACAGTACAGCATACAGTGAGCTGCTAAAACCACAGACATGAACTAAGAGGTCCTCTGGCCTCTAAACTCACCGCAGCACTGTGATGCCTTTAAGTGCAACCGTGATATGAACAGCTGTGTGCTGTTGTAGGACAAGACATCGTTCTCACTGTGCAGTAACAATGTAATGGGCACTGCAAGCCGACACCTGATTGACTGATGGACACATGACTACAATGTAAACAAAATGTGGATAAGCCCATGGATACTGAATACTATACCTCATTATCCATACCCTCAGTGTACCTGATTGTAATTCAGTGATGAGCTCACTTTTCACCATGATGTTAGAAACATAGAAGTATGACTGATGTAACACATTTGTATAAAAATAACTATTGATTATCAGTATTCAAGTGGACTCTGTTTAGGGACTGCAGACGCAAAATAACCTTTTGACTAAGTTGCAATAATTATCAATGTGCACTGTCACTGATGAATAAACCAATAAATAAACAGATAAAATGTGATAGATGTTCTCACAACTAACTCACCTACCAGAAAATGAGGAAGAAAAGCCAAAGCTTATCAAAACTGTGCTTTTAGCGTAAGACCACATGCAGAGAAACAGATATTTTTCCCATCACAACAGGTCTTTTTTCATGATATTCTGCACTTTCCACAAATAGGTAATATTAACAGCGAAGCATATTACTAATTTTATGTAGCATTCAGTTTTATCATTATCTATCATTTATTTACCATGTATCGATCAAAAGACGTATAATAGCTGATACATTACACAAATTGTCATAGTAGGCAAACGCTAGTGGGAAAGCAGGTGTTTTAGCATTACCAATGGCTCGGATCTATTCAAGTGTCCCAGTGAGCAGGACGATGTGAGCCTGCATGACCAACAGAAACTGAAGCAGCTAAAAGGAGTTCTATAGTAAATTTCATTATTTACACCTGTGCTCTTGATTGGGACTGGTCAAAACGTCCTAAAATTATATGTCTGACTTGCGTGCTGTTCAAATAAAAGGTGTACAAGGTAACACAGACGTGACAGAAATAAATAGCTATTGTACCAAAGAAGCTTATATTCTCATTGCAGCTATTTCACTGCTGCTGCCTAATCAGTGTGACTTACAAAACACTTTGTAAGTCAATTAAATACCTGGACCTGTGACCACAACTCTGTTTTCTATTCTAAACCACCTGCTGATGCACTATAGTTTGCCTGTACTGCAGTGTGTGAGTGAAGGCTAACTGGTCAAAAAAGGTGAAACTCACTGTAGCTAAAAACACACTTAAGAGCCAACCCTTAGCTGAGGAACATTTAGAAGCCACTGCCATTGGTTCGCTGTCCCTTTAAATAACTTTAAGACCTTTTTTCTCTTCTCTACCTCCCTCCCCTGAGGTTTATCACTGTGACTCTTCTCTCTTCCATCTTCCCCCTCACACACTCTCTCTTTCTAACACACACACACACACACACACACACACACACACACACACAGACACACAAAATGCTGCCTGTATGTGTGGCTGGCAACTACAAAGCAGTTAGCCAAGCATCTCTTGGCTCTGTGCAGAGAGAATAAGACACTCTCATTACTGCCCTTAAAAAGCTCTTGCCCTAACAAAATCCACTGTAGACCCAGACGCCGGTGCAGAAAGTCAGAGGAAAGACTCAAGGAGTTAAAGGATACAACTCTGTGCGAGTGTGTGTGTGCATGTCTGTGGTTGATGGTTTCAGCCACCTAACCCCCCCCACCCCCACCCCCACCCCTACCCTGTTCCCCTTTCCTGTTCCTCTTTAATGTCACAGGGCTGGCTCATATGACCTTGAGCAGCAGCGTTGGCACGGCAAGAGCGAGAGCTGCCTCGCCTGCGGGCGCCCTTGAACTGGATCTGCAAGACAAAAAAAAATAAAAAAAACCTTCACGTGGCCTGATAGACATCTCAGCCCTCCTCCCACCCCCCCCACCTATCCTCCCCCTTTCTCCTCTGCTCTTTTATTCAATCTACGCCACTCCTTATCTGTTCCCCCTGGTGGGAAGAGATTTATCAGGATGCTGTATCTTTAACCTCTCTATCAGACTGAGATAGAAACAGAATTTCAAAATGTCTGACCGGCCTGCACGGATTTATTTTTAAACCACCACCACCTCCTCCTCCTCCTCCTCCTCCTCCTCCTCCTTCTCCTCCTCCATGCACAAGCCCCGTGCCATTTCAGGAAAGGGGATGGGGGGGGTCGCTTTATGGAATACACCTGTGTGATGAGATGGCCATGCGCTCCAGAGGTGTTGTTTACGTACAAGAAAATTCCAGACTGTTTTCCTCCCCGCTCAGCTCTGAGCCATTGGCACAGAGTGACCTGTAGCTTCAAAACAAATATCCCAGCCTCTGTTCCAAGGATGAGTGTCCAATCAAGGTTCTCTGACTAAGAGGGGGGGTGGCGCCTTAGCGCCAGTGTTTTGACAGGTTGATGATGACCTGCTGGGTCCCAATGAAGACCTCTGCTTTTCCAAAGAAAACACCATGGTCCATAGTCCAAATTCTAGCTGTGCACTGTCAAACTCTACTCTTGCATTAGAGCTGAGCATAGTCTACTGTAAAAGCACAAATAAGGGTTTTATCAGCATGCAAATATTGCGGCACCCTCCCTGCAACTGTGACTAAGGTCACCAAGGTTCAAGTAATACAGTAAATATTTGCATTGCCCTGTTAGAAGTAATGTTCAATACTGGGTCTTTGAAAATTCATAAAAGGCCCTTTCTTTTGAACACAGGCACATACACTGCATAACAGTATGTGTGCAGAAGACTGTGTTGGAGGTTTGGACACTCGGAGACTGGGTTAGCCCCCCTACTGGTTCTCTTCATGTCTGACCTTTCAAAACTGTAATGTTATCACATGTCATACGCAGGCCTGCTGGAAACCATCTGCTAAAGGCACTGTTGTGGCTCCCTATCACCAAAAAAAGAGAGAAAAAAGCCCAACACAACACTGGCTGAAGTGGCCAAGTACTGGTTCTGACTGGTTTACTGCTCAGCATGTCTCACCTTCACACATACACACACATGAGCACACACAGAAAGACAGACGGTGACATGCATACAACCACTTGGAGGCAGTTGTTGAGCAACATGAGCCATGAGCAGCCTCCTCAATTAGCGTTAAGGGGCTTTCGCACAGAGACATGAAGTTCTGGGGCTAAGAATAACATTAGACAGGTCTGCTGCCCAGCAGTGGCAGGGCTCGGGAGCTGTGGCACCGAGGAGAGCCGGGTGTGTGTACTAACCAGAGTCTTGCTGCTAATCTGATCCCCCGCCATGTTTAGCCCCACCTCGGGATATTATATTATGTTTGTTAGTGAGACACTTTGGCTAATAAGGTTGTTTCTACACAGAGTGAAACCAATATGATTAACATTAGTCGGGACTTATATACGGAAAGAAAATAAGACACAAACTCTAATGAGCCTTGTGTTTATTTGCTGTGAAATCCCTTCCATCAAATATAAAAATCTAGTTTCCATATCAGGGAGATGGGTGTGTTGAAATATTAAAAGGCCCACTATAGATCCCCCTGCAGAAGAGCCAAAAAGCAGGCTCAGTTGTGGAGGCACCACAGCGTCCTGGGAGATTCATTACAGGCAGATTTGTTCCACATAGTGAAATATGAGTGAGCTCTACTGCCTGAAAATTGCATTGCTCCATAAGCAGACCCAAATGCAAGAATAAGCCCCGATTTTCAGTTCTAAGGTCTTAGCTCAATGCAACAGCCACGGCAATTATTTGTGAGAAGGAGATCAAACCCAGTGTTTATCCAGCTTTGTCTGTCTGAGACACAGCAGGAAGACACAAAGGATATGAAACAACGAGCCATGGCACAGACCCATTTGAAATCAATATCAAAAATATATGGTGGCCGTGGATAATGTCTTCCCCAAAGCTGGGGGGCAATTTGCCAAAAATCAACATGAGCTAAATTTACCACCACTAAGTCTCGTTTTAATATAAGATCAGATGCGATCGATGATCAGTCTGGTTTTTATCCAGCACTACAGCTACATTGGGATTACGTGGAAAACTTTATCATGAGTTACAGCGAATAACAGAGTTTTTGGTCAGAAAAAATGATCTCATGAGGGTTCATGTTTGGCACGGATGATGATATGCAAAGAGGTCATTGCAGCTGAATAAGCATCTGTATTGCTCATTTCTAAACCACAGTTGAACTTGGTACAGTAAATAACCTGACCTGAATAAAGTCGAGCAAATCTGGGAGAAAGCGTCCTATATTTAGAAAACAGCAGCCCGTGTGTCAGAGAAAGAGAAATGTGAAAAGATCCTTTACTTAAGCGCGTGTGGCTCGGGCTTTGAGCTTGTCAGGTCTGACTGCAGTAATCAAACGCTATTACTGGAGACTGAGAAGGGAAGAGAGGAACTTATAGAGGTGGCAGTGCTTCAGAGACTGTGTGCTACTGTAAGGCTTATATGTGCGTGTGTTTTTTGAAGTGTGGAGCTGGGGAGTGAGGAGAGACCTCAGTGCTCAGCTTGGGGCGTATAATCTATGGTTCATTTGCAGCTTTTCTCCCCAGTATGACAAGCCGTTTACAAGACGTAGCCTCTGCTGCTGACCCAGTTCTGAGTGGCTGCGTCTCGCGACAAGGCCCTGCCTCCCCATCAGGCCCTGCTCCTCGTCTAACTGACGATAACACCGCCACCCTCTGCCTCCGTGAACTGTGGGAAAAAAAAATAGGTCGCCCTGACCCACTTTTCTTCTCTTTCTTTTTCTCCCCTCCCTAAGATCGTGCAAGGAGTTCTGCAGAGCATGATCGAGAGAGACAGTAAGGGAGAGAGAGGGAAACAAAGGAAGAAAAGAAGTTAAAAAGACAGACTCAGAGGCTTCTCTGTGATGAGTCCCTGCACTCGGCGTTCTTGTCGCCGTTGCGAGCGACCCTTATCAGTTGGCCAGCTGCATGTTTGGCAAAACCCTTCTCATGCCTTGATACAACAACTGCTCCTGGGGTTAAACGCCGTCGACAGGCCTCAGCAGTCCGCCCCACCTCCTAATTTCTCCATCTTCTCTTCTAGGTGGCCATTATCTCATGTCTTACTCAGCATGCTAAATGGGATCCGCTGCCTTATTTAAACACAGACGTACACACTGCTTTTTGCAGTCATTTAACACCCATGAAGGCATGACATGTCATCCAGCCAGAAAAATTACGAGCCTTTCTTGGCTAGTGGAGATATTATGGGGCTAGCTGAGCCGGGAGCTGCCCTAATGCCTGGTAGCATGACACTGGCCCCCTCGAATGCCTCTGTGTGGGTTAGAACAGCTCATGATATATCTCAGATCACGCACGGAGCTCTCATGCAAACCCTCATTAAGCTGCGCTCACTCATGCATTGCTTTTGTAATCCCTCCATGCATTAACCGTGGCTCTCCTCCTCGACAGGCAGTTCCATTCATTTATAAAACAGATAGTTTGTTCTGCAACGCCCTTTGTATCAGTGGTGGATTCCTGTTTGAAGCCACTGTGAAATACCTAATCAACGCAAACCTTTGACTGCTAATTTAAATATTAATGTGCCAGCCAAAAACCATCACTCATCACTCACTGGTGCCTTGGTGTCGCTTAGCAACCTTTGTTTAGCTTCTGTTCAGGAGCTATATTTGTAGGAGTGAGAGTGACATTTAAATTATTACCTTTTAAAAGCCTTTTACCTTTAAAGAGACTTTAAAGGTCTGAGCAAGTGTGCTACATCTTCTTTTACACTTATATTGTTTAGTTGTAGGATGTAAAAGTGCAACCTAAATTGAATAATTGATTGCATATTCTGATAATGAAGCAAAATCACGGTAGTCGTCACTAAGTATTACCACAAACCTGGTAAGGCAAACCTCTTACAAGCAGAGTGTAAAATGTTGTTAGCACCCCAGTGTCACAGTATGGCCGCACAAGAACATTAGTCCCACCAGATGCTAGCGACTACATGTGTTTGTGTGTGTACTCATTTGCATCAGCCACAGTTTGACACTCCCCTTTAAAAACCAGAGGAGGGCTGACCTGCCACTAAACTCTCACCAGCCCGGTGCTAAGCCCCTGCGTGCTAATGGTGACCTAGTGCACACAGACATGTTGGTGCCTCAGAGACGAGTCATGAAGTCCATTGCTCCACTTTTCTTCACTGCCAGACACGTTTACGCTTACTTTTATGTGTAAAGTGCAGCAAATATGACCAGAGACAGAGAGAAAATGGCCGTTGGAGAAAGCAGAATAGGGTGTCAGGTCTCTTTATTCCGAGGGGGGTGGCGGAGGTTCTAGTTCCAGTTAAGGGGGTGGATGTAGGTCAAGCCCTGCCTCCTCATAAGCACCAAGGTCAACACTGAATGGAAGGGAAGGTGGCTTAGAGAGAAAGAGGCCCTGGATAAACCACATTCGTCTGGCTCTTGTGCCAGCACCAGCCTCAGACGTGTAAACACAGTTACACAAGCGCACAGCTCCTCTGTGCTAACCCTAGGTGTGAGTGTGTGTGTGTGTGTGTACGTGTGTGTGTGGGTGTGTGTGTGCGCAAAAAAGATCTCACACATTATACAACCTTTACTGTGGCTTCCATTATCTCTTATAACTCAAACAAGGCTCAACTTAAAATGACACATGTGTTGTGCTGCTCTCTTTGGTTACACAAGAGGCTGAAAGTCAACATCCAAATGTTACAAGCTACAGGTTCTGCTCAGCCCCTTTGTGCGTGTGTGTGTGTGTGTGTGTGTGTGTGTGTGTGTGTGTGTGTGTGAGCTAAAGGTGTATCCGGGCGGGCAGCAATTGATGTCTGATTTTAAATGTCAAATCCTAGCAGGTGATCACCTTTACTTTGGTTGTGTCTAACAAGACAACACATAATCAAGGAAGCCTGTGAAGTGTTGGGACCACAGGGGAGAGCACAGCGCTAACGATGCCAGGAGTTGGAGTTGATTCCCACTGGGGCCACCCGTGACAAGAAAAAAGTCTGATGAACAAGTGCTGAATTACAATTTTTAATTTGCCAGACAAAAATTGGTTATACAAAAGTAAAAGTGAGGATGCTAAAGCGTGGTCTTACTCCTTCGGGCGCATGATCAGTTGGTTTTATTAAAGCCGAAGAATATGGCATGTCTCAGCCTGTTTTCTAATAACGCTACAGGGACATGAGAAATGCAGCATTTGAGAATGAATGACATTTGGCTCCATAGAGAGCAAAGGAAGAGTACATTTCTGTGATAAGAAGAGTGAAAGGGAGTCTTTGCTTCTTCACATAGTTGACCCTGTGTGTGGCCAGGATGCCTTTCATGTCAGATACAGTATTACATTCACATCAGAGGGAAGCTTAACCAATCATCAGCTTAAGTTTCCTATTATCTCAAGCTTAACATTTACAGTAGTTGCACTGATGTCATTATGGGTCTTCTTCACCACTTGACAAAATGCCCTTTCTTTTGCTGAATTCTATCTAATCAAGTTTCATTTGGCATTTTTATGGTATATTACATTGTATAATTTTGATGTTGCATTTCAGTCGGGGATAAAGATGCTAAGAGTTTGCTACCCTGTTTCTGAAATGACCAAGACATGCAGGTGAAAGGTGCAAAAAAAAGTTATGAAATCATCTCAGAAATGAAGTTAATATAGAAACAAAGTTGCAAATGAAACAAAGGCAGCTCACACTGGGATTTTAGCAATATATGGAACCATGGCATCGTAACAGGGTGCAACTGACCTAAAAGGACCTGAGGGAAACAGTGCCTCCCTCAGACGGCCCAACTCTGCAGCTACAGTCTAAATACAGAGCGGAGCACAAGGTTGTAAAAAGAGAAAAATGATCGACTTGTATGCAGAAAGACTGGCATTAGGCTAAGGTAGATTGTTGGATGTTTTACCAGAGTGGCCGGGATCCAGGTCTACCCAGCCATGTGGTAAACACATCCAGGGGGCAGAAATGATAACATACAAGCACAAAAATACTCTGAAGCAGACACAGTAGCGCGCTCTGAGGCGAGACAGTGAGCCAGCGCGCTTTAAACAGCAGGGCAGCTGTAGGGAGTGAGTGAAGGCAACTGCAATAACACAAATCCTAGCAGCCAGCTCACTCTGGACATGAATCACTCTGGACATGAAACAACCTTTCTCTGACATATGCTGGTATCGGTGATTAAGAATTGAGAGGATGACTAAACCCGCTCAGTTCGTCGCCAACGTCGGACAGAGTGGAAACTTGTGGCCGTCCCATTCCCAAATTCAGACCGTTAGAGCCACGCTGCTCTTTCTGACGTGACCTTGACCCTGTTTGACCTTGAGGTGATTAGCCAGTTGAATGACAACCCGTGCAGCTGCATGCACGCCTGTGGCAAGTGTCTCCACCCCCTCGTTCTTGTAGACATACAAGGTCAGGAGAGAGAATGGGGGTGAGGCTGGGTGAAGGGTGTCACATGATTGGATTTCTTTCTGGAGAGTTACTTAAAAAGCCCCTCAGCAAACAGGTCAAGGTCACGCTTTAGCCTTAATGCCACAGGAAAAGAGAAGAGTCTGTGAATGTCTGTGTGTGTGTGTGTGTATGGTAGAGTGCACAAAGACAGATGAAGGGGGGGGGGGACTTCATACTCTACATGTTCAGCGGTCCTGGGTCCTTGATAACTTGAAAACACAAGCTATGATTCTATTAGCTGTATTAATCTTCCTGCTTAGTGGACACTTTTATTCAAAGTCACTTACACGATTATCACTCTTGCACATCTCTTTCCATTTCTACAGCTGGATATTTACAGGAGGAATCCAGGTTAATTGCCTTTGCTCAAGGGCAGAGGGTGAGCAGAGTATGAGCCAGCAATCTTCTGGTCACCAGTCCA
The DNA here is from genome assembly GCF_042242105.1 of Pempheris klunzingeri. NCBI lineage: Eukaryota > Metazoa > Chordata > Actinopteri > Acropomatiformes > Pempheridae > Pempheris > Pempheris klunzingeri. The sequence continues at coordinate 2,540,817 of NC_092025.1, read as the reverse complement.
TTTTTACAAAGTAATAGGTCATATGGCTGCCTCAAGTCATCGGCCCAGCGCTTCCCATCTCCTCTCAAATGGCCTCTCTACTACTGGGCAGCTTTCTAACACAGTTATGAGAAAGCTGTACTTCTGAACCACAGTCTTTCGGTCTGTTTACCCGGCTCTAGTGAGGATGCACTGAATAACGCCACCTCGCTAATGGATTTCAAAGTGGGCTGCAGGTTCACTAAAGGACAGCATGTTTCAGAAATTCAAGAGGCCACTTTGAGTGAAAGAGGGGGACTAAGGTTATGCCAAATGTCCTCGGTCTTTGCTTTGTGGTGTGGGAGTGCATTTATTTTTTATTAAGGGCCACTTATTTAGCCATGTTCTCTTAAAAGATGTTTACTGAAGATGCAATGAGTCACTTATGTATTCACTGACAAATGTAAAAAGAAATGAAGGGAATCTGTAATGTCGGAGCTTTTACAAGGCTCGTGTTCACTCTAGAAGACAGACTATTAGAATATTATGTTAGAAATACAACAAATCATCGGGCCTTGAATAATATGCACAAAATAGGGAATTTCAAGGGGGATTCAGTTACATTCCTCTATTGGAAACCTGAATAATATGCTGCAGATCTATCTGAACTTGCATAGCTCTGACTCTCCATGGCCACCCGCACAGGTCCCTTGTTGCCCAGCAACAATTCAGCTCATCACTAGAAGCCAAAAAGTTACACAATTACAGTTCAGGCCAAAAGAGGATTTGGGGTGTGCAGCACGTCATTAAGCAAGCTATACATACAACTTCTTAACGCAGAAGTCTGACTGAATGAGGAAATGGGGAAACCCCAGCTCCCGCATTCTCCACCCATCCTGCAAAGCTAAGCAATGTAAAAGTATATGAGTGCTCACAGGGTTACACTGAAAATAACCCAAACATTGACAGCAGAATGGTGTACTATGAGCTCAGAAGTGTTGTAGCACTGGAGGTATAAAAGGAGCAGCTCTCAGGTACAAAGTTTAATGATGCCTGAATTTCCCCGAACTTCACCCGTTTTGCAATGGAAATAAATCTCAGAGACACAACCTTGCAGCATATACTGCATATGCATACCCCGCTCCCTCCCTCCCCCCTCCCTCTAACCCCCCCCCCCTCCCTACCCTGTCGTCCTGTGCAATATATCCATCATTCATTCATAAATTCTGAAAACTCCTCTTTAGTTAATTGCCTGGGAAAATTTAATTTCAAACGAAAGCTTTTAAAAGAGAAAAATATAATTAAGTTGCAGGGATCTCTCTGCCTCCTCCTCCTTGTCCAGGGGGGCCGAGGGGACATGTACTCTGAGCTGTGCTGCTCTGCACCGCACTGCTCCGTGTCAGGGAAGTCATACACCCATGTTTAAAGCAGAACGTTACGTAAAGCCTCCCCCTCTGCACAGGCTTACTGCACCAGACGCTGTGTCCTTGCCTGGGCTGCTCAAGGTTCCCAAAAGGACAGGCTGCTAAGAAGTTGGGAAGGACGGGGCCCTGCGATAGCCTGCAAAGAGAGGGAGGGAGGGCGGGTGGGAGTGGGGAGAGAGCTGCTGCCTGTGACAGCTTTGGACTTTGAATTCAGCGCCAGACAGGCTCATGCATCAATCCCTCAACTTACAAAGACAAGCCACTAACCTTGACGAGGCCAGGGACTCTTCAGGAATGAGTGGCATTTTCACTTAGCCCCAGCTTCTCCCCTGCACTCCTGCCACATAACCTGGTTAAAATAAGACACAGTTGAATAACAGCAGACCTCGGTCTCTGGATTTTGTGACCCGTTGTTCTAGCCTCCAACCCTTAGGCTTCTTAGACCACGCCAGGGACATATGCAAGAATACATTTGGAGGCAGCACAAATAGCATTTGGTACACAAAGCCTGTGGGAGGCTGTTGTGTTTGACACAAGCTCATGTGAATTCATGTATGCTATAATCCTTGGGATCAATAACTGTGTTATCACACACTTAATTACGTACATCCGCTAAACATTTGCAACTAAAGCTACAAACACGAAGACAACTATCTGCCCTGTTCATCCCTTGTAAGAAAACAAGGCAGACGCTCTCTATCACATGTACACACAGGCTGGGTATTCCTCCTATCTACGGGCGCCTGTCCTCATTCCTCTCGCAGCCCGCCCACTCTGTCACGCTCGTGACATTGGCCTGCTTGTGGCAAAGCAGAGACCTTCCCCTCGTCTGACTGCAGCATCCTGGCAGCACGTTCGCCACAGTGGTAGAGAAACCTTCATACCGCACCTCTACAGCCCGGGGGCAGAAGCTCTGCTACAGGAGCAAGAGAGGCAGAGAGGGAGGGAAGGGGCGAGGGAGGGAGTCAGTTCCACTCTGCTCCTCTGTGACCACACCAGCCCGGCCAGGAAAAGAGTCAGCTCCTCTCACATCACCCAGGAGGTCTGCTGCTCCACGCGCTGCATCTCCTCAGTCTTTACTTAACGTATCAGAGCACGGGGACAGCGGAGGTTTGGTGTTGAGCTGGTAGCTCCGTTACCACGGTACAAGGCAGCTTGATGCCGTTTCTCTGCTCTGCTTCATTGATCGGCACCATTAAGCATCTACAGCTGTTGTTTTCGAAACGGGACTATGGCTCATGTGGGAAACATGTTATTTATTTGACCCGCAATATCCCTCTCTTTTGCTCTCCCTCCCCTTTGGTGAGCAATTTCAGCAAAGTCTAAATAATTTACAGCAATCGCAATCAGCAGCGATCAATCGGTGGAGATAATTGAGGGGCCTGTCATTGCGTCAAGGCCAAGGTGAAGTGTGAAGGCAGAGGGGTGGAGAGTTGGAGGTAAGGGTGAGGAGAAGCAGGAGGAGGGGGAGGCGTGAGGGGAGTCATTCAACAGATGAGCTCTGGCTGGTATAGCTCTCAGGGGTTGCAGCAGAGGCGTCCATCTTTCTTCCCTCGCATTTCGTCATTCCAGCCCACAACCCGGAGAGATGGCTGGAAAGACGCATTTAGCAGTTCCTGCCTTGTCATCAAAATGAGTGCCATTGACTTTGGGTGCCTTCTGTTCATGACAGAAGCACCAACAGGAGCCAGAGTGATAGTCTTTTGAATGAGATTGCGCTGCTGTAACTGAGAACTTTTACTAAAGCCCATCTTCTAAGCAGCACCTAGTGGGAATACTCCAAAACTGCCCACACAATGATCTCATTTCAGAAAGCAACACTGACTTCTGTAGTTTTGCGCCTTGTTCTTTGGGTATTCTAGCAGCAGAATAATCAGTAAACAGCATGTTTGCACAGGCCTCTTTATATGTCCGCGTAACTTAAGATCAGTTTCGAATGGTGGAGCTCCACTGGTAGCTTTAATGTCTGGATAGTATACTCATTGTTTATTCCGTTCTGTTGGCCTCAGTGGTGCCTCAGCCTCTACATCAATCTGTGTATGTTTACACTTTAATCACTCAAGCCCTGACATTTTAGCCTCGTCTTTGTCATATTCATTTCAAGACATGATCTATTCCAATTTTATGCAATCTGGCCCTGCTGTGGAATCAGGACTTGCGTGTATGATATTGTAGTCTGTATAATATGTGTGTGTGTGTGTGTGTGTGTGTGTGTGTGTGTGTGTGTGTGTGTGTGTGTGTGAAATCCATTGAGAGATGAGAGGTGTGGAGGAGGAGGCGCCGAGAAGAGTCAAAATGCTAAAGACTCCTAACATAATCTTAATAGTACTGACAAATGATCATTTGAAAGACTTTGATTGAGCACAACATTACCTAGCTCATGTTGTGTTTTTGTCTCATCAATCGGAGATAAAAGTTTTAGTGCAACCATGAAATTTACAGCGTAATTGTTGCGGTGTAAATCTCGGCTCAATAACAGCAGCAGGATTGAGTATTGTTATTAGCAGAGAGTGTCTCCTGAATAAACAAACAATAAAGAGAACAATAAAATGATTTGGCTTAATGCATGCTCCACGCAAATATTATAGAGCCCAAACAATTAGAGAAATGAGCTTGTGGTCGAAAGATCCCTGGTTTGAATCCTCAGCGGGCTGACAAAGTACGGGCCGGTAAGTAGATGAGAAATGCACTTCTATTCCTCAACATCTACTGTCAAAGTGCCCTTGAACAATGTTCGGTGGCCAACAACACAAGTGCTGGGCAGCTCCCAGGTCTATAATAAATCAAAAACTCTGCAGTAAATGCATGACACTTGTTCTGGTAGATTGCACATTAGTTTGTTTTTTTTGCAGAGCATCTCAGCAATCAAAAAGTGGGATGCCGCCCCCTGTTTTGTCTGCCCCGTGTCACATGCTATTGTGACTGACAGATTTACAAACAGTGAGGTTTGAGTTGGCACAGTGGTAGTAGTTAGAGAGGCTGTTAGAGGAGATAAGTGCCTGGGCAGGTACTCCTGTATCTGTGGCCTCACCGTGTATAAAAATACACTTTTACATCAAATGATTTAAAGGTGAAAGGAAAGTCAGTAAGTAGCAACAAGCAGTGTGATTCTCTAATTACTTTTCCTTTGGCTTATTTATGCTGTAATACAATCCATCATCTATAGAGCACATGTAACAAAGATATGCAGAACACACCTGCACGGCCACAAGCACACACACACACACACACACACACACACACACACACACACACACGTCAAAACACGCCACTTTCATACAGCAGCACTGGTGTTTTGATGGCAGATAAGATTTGCTGTCATGAAAGGCGGCCAGTAGATAAGAGAGTAGAGTGCAGAGTCCAGTCTTGTGACTCTTCGGCAGCCTCGACATCATTTGCATTTGGCCATTTGAATGTCCTCTGGTTCTGTCGCAAACTACAGCACATCACTCAACAGCAGCTCCCCGGACAATAGCAGATGGTCCAGTCAAAGCAAGCTACAGCCAGTACATGGGAGCCTTTGAGTTACACCACGCTGGGCGGACCGCTCCAACAAAAGTACTTTTGAAACTTTAAAGTTGGGCTATAAATGTGCAGGTTTTAGTTATCTATGGCAAAAGAGGACAAGCCGAACTACCTTGAACATCTTCTCTAAGTTCAGGTCAAATAATTAAGCAGCTTAAATGCTCAACAAAAGAAAGGCTAAAAGGCAGACCCCCAGACACAGACAGTATTTAGAAGGCTTTAAAGAAGTTAAACTTTTCTCCACATCACTTTAGATTGTTAGCCTAAGCCACTGCGATCCTGTGAAAGGTAGCACTTTCTTTTTTTTCTTGTTTTTTTTTTTCTTCTTTTTAATCCTCATATTATGACATCCAAACAAGAAGCTGCCGTTATAAATTGCCCTGTTAGAGCCTGGACTGAAGATGTACTCTGCCCTCTTCCCTGTTAACTGGCAGCAAACTTCAGCCCCTGACCTTTTCCCTCCACACTGATCTAAAGTCCAACGAAGCAATAGGACATTTCAGGAAAAGGAACACCTACGCAAAGGCCATTCAAAAAGCAGGGAGGCAGTGACTGAAAAACACAAGTCTTCCTCTATCAGAACCTATCAGGCATGATAACTCAGTGATGTGACAGGCTGCAACGGATCAACTTCAACCAACTGCAGACAATGAGATCATATCCTTCCAAAAACTTGAAGGTTGAAGTTGTTTTTGTAGGATGTGGTTTAGAGAGCAAGCCAAAAAAAGAGAGAACATTAATGAAGATCATTCACCAACACCTGAATAAAGGTTAGAGCTGGCTTTAAAAGGCCACATGTTACTTCACACTGATTGTAAAGGCTTGCTGTTGCAACACGCAGTGACACAACGCTTTAGAATATTTTTAGCTGCCTTCACCCGTGTTGTGTTTACTGTAGATCCTTGTCAATGATTTCCCCCGATGTGGTAACGCAAAGTAAAAATCAGAGAATGACACCCCAGCGGGCACACCAACACATTCCAGACAGTAGTATCATTTAGAGTCAATTTGAATGACAAGAAAATGAGGCGTAAAAAGCTCACAGACCAACGAGGAGACCTCTCATCAAGCGGCCAAAGGACAAAGCTATTTATTTTAACACCTTGGAAACACTATTTATGATTTAAGCTCAACATGGAATTATCCTTTAATCCTCTGGAAGGCCTTGAGGTTCATTCAAGGAGCAGGACCTGCCAATATTAATGTACAGAACAGTGCAACTGTGAAGCCTTTCCCATTGGTGGTGCTAAAACGACTTGAAAACAGGAGGCTGTCTGCCGCTTTGACCCAAAGTGATGAACCACATTAACTGTGCTGAGGCTGACATTACAGCTCCTGTGGGCTGGTTCCCTGTCCATCCGGAGTGTGACAGCAGAGAACAGCCGTCCAGCAGCACTGCTCCATCTGACTGTGTGGGAGCACAAGCGAGCAGGAATTGCCATTTATTTATTTCAGCAGGTTTTTTTTTTTTTTTTTTTAACGCAGATGAATCCCTGCGCTGCGGGCCCGATGCACCGCTCGTGTGGGGGCCAGGACATGCAGACAGGGGCCGATCTCACTCAGCGACTTTACGTGCTGGAGCCGTTCTCCACTTCTTTATGCAGCGTTTTCAGCGCTGCATCCATCTGCGCCTCTGCTCGCCTGCCGACACGCCAGCAGCCCTTCCTACCCTCGAAAAAACACGCTGTAATCTAGTATAATCCTCGACACCGCGTCCCGTATGCGCACCCCCCGTGTATTTTTCACCCCTAGTGATGGTGATAATTCTCCAGATATGACAGTGCATTTATCTGTAGCACGTAGATCCCCTACCTGCGATGTCCACCCACAGTCAGCCGGAGAGGCGCATCGTTATTATTCGACAAATCCAATGAAAACGGTCGCGTCTGTCTTGACCCTCCTGGCAGGGACACAGTCGGCGAGGCGGCCTTTAAAAAGGAAGAATTTTAGTCCGAAAAAAAACGCCTCGGTTTTTGTTTTTTGTTTTTTCGAGCAGCGACTGGAGGCGAGCTGAGGTGTGCGGAGAGAGAGAGCAGTCTGAGGGGATTGTTTATTCTCAGAGTCCCCTCGCTGTGGAGAAGTGAGCCGAGACAGTCACACTCCTCCTACTCCGCTGCTGCTGACACCACCCTTAAAGGAACAAGCCTCCACTCCGGGGCTGCACCCCCCCCACCACCACCACCACCGCTAATGATAATAATAATAGTAATAATAATAGTAATAAGAATAAGAATAAGCATTTATCTATTTACAGAGAGCTTTTAAAAACAAAGTCTGTACAAAGTGCTTTACATGGAATAAAACCCCAAATCAGCAGCGGTAGAAAATGGGATTTAAAGGTTAATACTGGCTGTACACCGGGACATGGCCCCAGTAACAGTGGCAGTGGGAGCTGGAACAGTAGCAGCACTAATATTTTGGCACAATTTTCAAAATTTCCAGAGTGGCCCTCTGCTGATTTTACAGTTCAGTATACTATATGGGACGAAATGTTTTCTTTGGCTCTTGAAGAACTTTGTATAGGCTGAAAAATAACCCTGGTGACAGCACTAAGCTCAAAAAAACATGCCATCCTTGGTTACAAACTGTATTTACCAGTTCAAAGTAAGATGCTATTAAGTTGCACTATAAATATAGGAAACACAAGAACCCGTGTTTTTGGTGCTTCATCCTTTGCATGGACCAAAAAAAATGTGAATATGTCGACCTCAGCTGCACCCATTATCTCACAAGACTCCCAACTTTGTGGAAGTGCACTACTAAATCCTGCACGGCCGCATATTTTTAATGTCTGCTCAAACCTAAAATGTCCTGTAACCTGAATATTAATGTCATATACATGGCATATTGTAATGGAGGATCATCCTAAACCCACTTTTATTTTATTTCTGGAACAAAGGTTGTTCTCCTTTGTTGCTAACATAAAACATAATGGTGGGAAATAGAATTGAAATCATTTTTAAAGCACTGTTAGCACCTTTGTACATTTTCTCCACATGTTTTGTTTTATAGCGAACAGTCAAATTCCAATTAATGGGCAGTCTGGAATCCAAAACCTTAATGGAGACCATACAATAATTCCATAACCTATCCCCTCATAACAAAAGCAGGTTAATAAAATGGCCTTTCAGTTAAATGAAGAATTAAGTAAGAAGCGCCCCAACCAACCTTTTAGTCAGCATCTCTAAACAAATCATTAGGCCTCCCCTTGGACGCGGTCCAGAATATGAGCGTTAAAAGAATATATCTGCCACAGTACAAGGGATTTACTACTGCCTCAGCACACAGTGACCAAGTGGAGAAAATGAACAGCATTAACGCCATCGAGGTGCCCTTGAACAAGGCACTGAGGCAGCTCCCAGGTGTGAACGTGTGTCACTAAAGTGTGAAGCAGGGTGTCATTCACAATCAGCAGATGTGGCTGTGCAAAGTTGAAATGAAAATATCACGTCATGTTTGTCAGTCGTCACTGTGACGAAATAGTTTTCACAGCAGCCCGTTAGAAGGGAACATCCAAACTTATGACTGTGCCCCAAATGCTTCCAAATAAGTTTTCTTTTCTTTTCTGACATCTTGTGCTAATCTGTGCTATCAGGTCCACTGGCCTGCAGTCTGTCTTCTCAACATGGCCTTGAACAAAATGTCTCTGAGGACCTGGGGAACATCAGTGTTCTCATGAATAAGAACACAACAACATAACCTACTTCTACCCATCCCTGTCACTGTTTCCCTTTTCAAATCCAGGATGGGGGTGGTGTGTGTGTGTGTGTGTGTGCGTGCGTGTGTGTGCATGTGTGTGTGCGTGTGTGTGTGTTGGTTGGGGGGTGGTGTGGTGTGTGTGTGTGTGTGTGTGTGTGGGGGGGGGGGGGGGGGGGGGGGTAGCTCCTCCTCCTCTCACTGCTCTGCTATCACATCACGCTGTGTTATTGGCCACTTGTATTCAGCCAGTTGGATACTGTGCCTTCTGACCTGCTGTACCCCCACCGTGGTGTTTAAACAGTAATTCAGTTCATTGCCAGTAGTATAAACAGAGGCGGCACTCAACATGTCAGTCAGGTAAATTGGATAGTTTTCTTTTACAAGGCTGTTGCTCACAATAGGTGTTACCTGTAATTTGCATTTTGAGTACAACAGCAGTTAAAAAGTCTGATCAAAGTCCTCGCCAAAGTGCTATTCATAAAAAGGCGATGTTGCTGCGTTTATTGTTGTTGTGTGATTGCACCTCGAGTGCTGCTCAGGACATTGTTTTTGTGCTCGGCCGTTAACTTCTGCCTTCAGTTAGATGAGCGGACAGGCTCAGCAATTTGGATGGTATCTCACCTTGTGACCTCTGAACTGGGGTGACCTTTCATCTTTGACCTCTGACCCCGAATGCCACATAAATGGAGATACAATATCCTCCCTTTCATTCCTCCCCCTAGCCACCACAGGCTGAACTTTGCCCCTGAAGCTTTCCACACAAATGTGGTTCAGGAAACCCTGTCCTTTGACCTGAAGTATGGGGACAGATTGTGGCTAACAAAAAAACTCTGAGGCCTCTTTGAAGACATTTTGTCATGATTTTATTTATGTATGTGATTTAACGCATTCTGGGAGGAACTGCAGAAAAGGAGCTTGGTTACAGATGTTAACAGGCTGGTTGCAGTGTTTGGCTTGATAGAGCTGGAGCAAGTGACAAAGGAAGTGAAGAAAACGCATGGTCACATTATAAAAGGGAAGGTTAACAGGCATTTAAACATCATTAGGAAACTGACTTTGTTGTTTTACAAGACTGGCTTTTTACAGTCTTGTTAACACAGTGTCGTATTAAGTGTGTAAAACAGCGCTGGAGTGCGTTTTTGTAACAAAATTTTATCAAAATAACCAACAGCTGCAGAGTGTGTTGAAAATGAGAATTTCAAATTTCAGGTGTTTTCTTTTAACAAGACAAGACAAAAAGGAGGGAAGTGAAATGCATAATTCAAGAGTTTAAAAAACAAACAAGTCACATCCTCAAGTAGAACGATGTTCCTCTAATTAAACAACTCCAGACGTAAAATAGAAGTTGTATTCTGTGAAAGAACACAGAAAAAGTAAAGGCAGAAATACTTGAGCTGACAGACAGATATGTGAAATATGTAACTCTGACTATGGACTGTGGTAGGACACTATAATATAGTCAATTCATCTGTGACTCACCTCAGCATGAGTTCACTGAGCGGTTACTGGGGCAGATTATCATTCAAATCGTTTCATGGAGTATGTAGACTTGATTTGCTCCTCCACCCAGAAATAGAGTAATCCGACCTCTTTAAAATTGCCTTTCTATACACTCGTACTGTACTCCAACCAATATTTCAAGGTAAAGAAAAAACAGAGATGGAAAACACATGAATGCGTGGGCAAAGGTCAGCTCTGCAGCAGCGTTCTCTTGGCCCAGCAGTGCAAACAGAGGAGAGTTTAGATTCAGACGCCTGATTGTCTCAGAGGGAGGGAGCCAGAGTGTCAGCAGCCATTAACCCTCCACCTTCGACCTCTACTCCCCAATTTCAGCTGCAGTGTCTCCCAAGGTTCGGAGTGAAGGAAGGCCCTCTCGGGGAGGAGGCAGGTGCGAGCTGCAGTGGGAGGGCCCGCTGGAAGTCACACCATACTGTAACCTTTGAACTGGAATGAGTATGGGATGGTTGTGACATTCCTCACGTATACAGCTGTAGTGAAGGTTCTGCTACGACCATATGATGTAGCACAACCTGCCCACAAGAGAGACAGGGGAGGCACGTTTGGATTCTTCAACTGTTTTCCCTGAATAAAAACCTGCCGAGGCCACATATTTAATTCAACAAATACATGAAGGAATAAGCAGGTCCATTTACATTCACGTTTTGACAAGGTCAGTGTCTGGACTTGCAGAATGTTGAACAATATCATGAAAGAGACGTCTTTTTACAGACTCAACACTGGCCTTGTGATGAGTGGATTACTCATTAACGAGTGAAACTGTCTTTATTGGTGCAACAAACTATGGATGGAGAAGAAAATGCCTGACCTCTGTTCAAAATAAACAGACAAGAGTGATTATGACTGGATTACGGCAGACATGCTAAACAGCCATCTCACTCGTCTCGGTAAATATTTCACTTTTGTCCTTGAAGTGTGTCAGGGAAATGAAACAGTGTCTGATAGACAAGATAGATAATTCCAGTACAACGCTGCACTGCGCTAACGGAGGAGGTACGTGAAAGTCACAGCTGCCACTGTCAGAGAAGGTGTGCCAAACTACTGATTCAACATGATGACCCCATCTCTCCCATTTCGCATTATTTTCTCATCAGACTCACAATCAGTACATTCTGTGTAGCGCTGCCAGGAAAAGTGCTCCAGGAAAGCAACATTATATTAGACTGAGGTCATCATGGGACACTGAGAAATGTCTTCTGGGGTGTTGACGCTCAGACAGTTGATACTGCGGTCACTGTCCAGGTATGTGAGTGTTATTTAGTGCAGCAGCTCCGTGTTGAGTTTCTCTGAAGAGCCAATGATCTGACTGAAAGGATCCACACTCAGAGCAGCGCCCTGCGAAAGGATATCATGATGCTGGCCTCACAATAGGGATGGTGTCTGCTTTCCCATTCAACAGTTTCCTCAGTCTGCTACCAGCACTGAAGAAGAAGAATAGGCTTCATAAACACCTATGGTTTCAAAAAAAAAAAAGAAAAGAAAAGAAAAAAAATCTCCAATCTCCCTGCCTGGAGCTGTTTTGTTAAGGCGTGACTGTGAAACTGCAGAGATGTTATTCAATAGTCTACATGACCTGAACACACATGACATGTTTAGAAGTGCAGCAACTAGTTTGCTCCAAAAAGGACATCCTCACTTACTAAGACACTCACTTACTCATTTCATCATTTTGCTTTTGCCCGGCAAAGCAAATGCTCTGCCAGGGAATCAATTGTAAGGCTGCTGACAGCAGTGGGAATGTTTACATCTCCCTACGCCTGTCCTCATATCTCATGCTTAACCCATACCCACTTGCTCTGAAATAGAAAAATCAAGAGGAATTTTGGAGTTGTTTTTGGATAACTGTCAAAGTATGGGAAAACAGGTCACTGCGTAAGCGTGGTTGCCTCTGTGTGAGAGCACTGTGTTTGTGTGTGTGTGTGTGTGAGAGAGAAAGCGAGAGAGAGAGAGAGAGAGACAGAGAGAGAGAGAGAGAGAGAGACAGTTCACGCGTGTGAATAAGAATGCAAGCAAGAATAGGTTGACTCCTGTGTGGGTGAGCTGCCTCACGTCCCCATGTACACGCACTGGCCCTGCATCTTGTTGACCTAGTTGGTGCTCTTTGACTAATCCCTGACGATTCTGCGGGTGGTCTGGGAGGAGCTCTCCTCCAGTTTCCTCTGCATTTGAATATCAGATGGCAAAGGCGGGGCCTCGCTGCAAAAAAAACATCTCTGAACTGCCAAGGGATTTGACTGGAGCGCCTGCCAACACAACACGCAATGTTTTTTTAGTGCTCCCTGCACCTCCTCTCTCTTTCCCTCTCTCTTGTATGCTTTTTCTTTCATCCACTTGTCAGACATAAAAGGCACCCATATTTTTTGCCCATATTGACCCACGGGTTAAAAGTGACACTGATACTTCCATTGTGTTTGCATGTCAAAGTGGGTGTGTGTGTGTGTGTGTGTGTGTGTGTCTGTGTGTGTTTTCTGAGCGATTAGAGGTCGAGTTGTAGTCCTGATCATGTGGCCATCCACACTATTCAGCTATCAGTGCCGGTCTCTCAGCTTACACATGTAACAAGAGTTTCCCCACTGACACACAGCTGACATGCCGTCTCCCTGTATGAGGTTTTATTACTTTTGTTTCGGTGATCCAATTACTCTTTCACCTCCAACCCACTCATTCACTCACTATGGGCCATTTGCAAGCATAATGAGTGACACACCATCATATTTCTGTGAAATGCCCTCAAAATGATGTTAGGCTGTGAGTGAAAGAGTAAAAAACAATCCTCCATTTGGAGCCATTACCAAGTGTCTGCCTTTGTTTTTTTATGTGATAGTGGACATACTGTACACTGTGTAATGTGTGTATTTGTTTAACATGTGTGTGACAAATGAAGCAGTAGGGCAACGACTAATCTGTAGTCAAAGCTGCTGTGTAGATGTTGGTTTGACACTGGACGAGCTGCTTTGTTTGACTGAGACTTACTGGGAGGACACAGCGGGGGCTGAGCTACAGAGTCAAATATCAGGGACAGAGGCACCTTACTGTCCCTGCTGCACTCTCTCACACACACACACACACACACAGACGGTGGTGAGCGAGGACAGTAAAAAAAACACAGCTCAGTGTCCCTGGGCCCTCGTCCTTCCTCCACCCATCCACCACCAGCCGTTCCCACGGGGCCGTTAACATCCTATTGACCCTGCTCACTCATTATCAGATCAGCATGGAACACACTGGGGCACTTTAACCCACTGTCTATACACATACACACATCCTCACACTCCACACACACACACACACACACTGGTTGCAGATTACCAGCTCCCAGAGCAGTGTTTTGGCTTCATAGCCACCCTGCCGTCAAACCCACAGTAGGGTACTACGACAGAGTGCTCAACCAGGAGCCCACTGCTACGTCTCCTCTGCAGATGCCGGCGGGTCCCGCGGGACCACGCCTTCCCAGCATCCCCCTGCCGATTGTCAGTAAACGTGTTGACATAAATGTTGTGTGGCTACTAATGAGCTGCCAACCAACAGCCACTGTCAGCTCCTTAAGACTTGTCAATGGCTGATTTCAGCTCATTACTCCAAGATGTCAAACAATAGATCAAAGCCAAAAGCTCACAGTATTTTCTTCATTTGAAGGCCAAATCATCAGCTGGGAAACTGTCTCACAGACATTAGAATGCAGCGTGGACATGTGTAGTGTGTGACGGCCTCTTCCGGCAATTGAAATTCATGACAGGTTTGAGGTAGTGTGATACTCATGTAGGCACAAAGCCTGCACATCTAATGTTTATTGATAGCAAAGCCTACATAGGCTGTTATTATTTCAAGGCAGTATGGCAAGGCTTAGTTTCAGTGTCTGCATGTGTGTGCGTGTGTGCCGCCTGTGTGTATGTGTACACGGCCTCAGTGTTTGTTTGTGTCACACAAAAAACAGATTAGTGAAAACACTGAGGTAAAATAAGCAGCCTGACCTTGCTCTGAAACTGAAAGGCAATCCTCTGAATGATCCGCGGGTCAGTAGCTTTGTCCTTCAGACAGTTAAAGTCTATCCTTCTCATCCCCTCCCTCCCCCCTGCCTGTCTCACTGTTTCCTCCTCTATCCCTCACTCTCTTTGCCTTTCTTCTAGTTGCATTCACGTTAAATCTCTCTTTTTCTGCACCTTATGTAAAACTTATTGTCCTCTATTTTCTATCCCTGAAAAACTGAAAATCTTAACGTGACACACACACACACACACACACGCTCACACACAAAAATGCATTCAGAACTCTTGATATGCATGTCATCTTTTCATGTCTGCTTTTTGAACACAGCTGTTTGTGTTATTTCAAAGCGTGATTGTTCCTCATGACAAGCCGTGATGGCACTGATGTGTCTGATCTGCCGCTACACCTCAAAAGCAGACGAGCAAGACGCAAAGGCGGCGGCAGATACTACCAGCCATATTAAAGACTTCCCCTGCAAGCTCTTTGAGCTGTGAAATGTTTGACGCTTTAAGAGCGTAGCCAAAAGTGGGTTGCCAGGTGAGAGCTGGTTACCACCCCCACCCCCCATCCCTTCATGTATAGTCTATGTATGCCTCAAGAGTTGCTGCATTCATTGGAAATTGCGAGTGTGTCAGCAAGTTCCAGATGTCTGTTATGCAATGTCTAATTACAGCAAGAAGCGTGGCTTGTTGTGTTACTTTGAGAGTGTGTGTTCCTCTGTGTGCGTGCTTGTGCTTGTATGCATGTTTAGGTGTTAGCTCATTGGACTTGATGTTTTAAACGGACAGGCATTTTAATGTTGCCCTAAATTGTATTCAAACTATTGCGGAACATCATTTTAAATATGTTTGAATTTGTTTTGACGTGTCACAGTCGTATGTCACAGATTTGTTCACTTTAAAAGGAAAGTTACAGTTTGCACCGTCCTTTAATTTAATCCATCTCTAATCCATCCATCTTTAATCCACTGTTGTAGGTGCTCGCAAACCAATGAGCAACTGCACAAGTGGGTCTTTTTCCACTGGGCTGCTGAATAACTAGATTGAGGCCAAACCCACAGGTCATAGTTTTAGCATCTGGGGAACAAATCTTCACATCATCAGATGAAGCAAAATACCTTCTACCATCTTTGTCATGTCACAAAACCTGCTAGAGATACCAACCAACTGCCAACCAGCATTGTGTGCTTTTATCAGTGTAACATAATCTGTCTCTCCTTTTCAGTGGTATGCTGATGACAATCAACTGTATGTGTGTGTTGCTTCTAATTGTGCCCTTCTTATTTATCAGCAAATCTGAAACATTTAAACAGGAAGCATTCCTCAGTGAATATGTAACGCATGTTAGTGATCTGTCTGTTCTGATCTGTACCTGTCTGTTAAATTAATTACAAATTTGTAGTTTTTAGTGACACGTCTTGACAACTGATGAAATGCCATTGCAGTTGGTTCAGACATTCCTGTTCTCCTCAGGATGGATTGTAATAATGTCGGTGATCTCTTCACTTTCCCTCATAAGGACATTTCAGCATGTTTAATACACTAAACTAATAAATGAATGGAATTCCCATCAGCCTCAGTTCCACTTTGTTCTCATAGTACTAATTAACAAATGCTAGCAGGCTAGCATGCTAAAGTAAGATAGTGAATGTGGTAAACATATTACTCTTAAACATTAGCATGTTGGCACTTGTTCAGGTGTTCCTTCAAGTTTAGTCTTTTAATTTGTTTCTAATGCACTTGTCCACCCTTGTCCGTTCATATCAAGTGTATTCATTGTTCTAAAGTGTGTTCTAATGTTGTAAAAAAGTCTGGATGATTTGTTGAGATTTGCTCTTTACATAAGAATGCTGCATAATTACCCTGTGTAACCATTTCAAGTAATTAAGAAGTGACATCAATGACTGTATCAAAGACTAAATTAGTGAGTCCCTCCCTCTTGTAAGAGCCTGGCTAGCAGTAATGCAGAGACAGACATTTCTTTTTCTAACCGTGACCTTTAGCTGTGTCGCGTCTGCCTCCTGACCACAAGAATAGCCCCGTGTGGACTCTCACAAACAGAGGGCATCCATCACTTTGAAATTCATAAAACAAAATCTGACATTGTACAGAGCAGGCATGTGCATGAGGCATTTGTTGAGTAGGAAGTCACATTCAATAGAGAAACAAAGCATTTTCCTCTGAAGATTTCTTCAAAGATTAACAACAGTTGGAGCAATGGGTTGATCAACTACAGGTTGTCAGTGCAGTTAGAAATACTGCTGTGTGTGCTGTTATGTTAAAAAAAGTCTATTGTGTTATTAGAGCACAGTGACCCCCCCCCTCCCTCCCAGCCAACCCCACCACCTCTGCCACTGCCACAGAATGAAGGATCGATTGAAGAGTGACAGCAGTGAGGAAATAGAGAGAGATTCAGGATTTACATCGTCCTCTGACACGCTCATATAAACGCCCCAATGATAAACAGACTACACTCTGACAAGGACACCAGTCGTCGTTTAGCTGCTTACAAGTTAAAAGATTTGCCATCTCTCCTCCCTCATCCTCTCTATCTCTCTCTCTTTTAGCAGATTTCAGTGCAAAGCATATAACCTTTGTGAATTATTTAGTTTATTGACCTCTGCGGGGATTTAATATGAAGGTCGTTTCCTGCTGGCAGAGCGAGCGCCGGCGGGGTCCTCAGGTGACACGGCCAAGGTCACCCGTCTCCCTCCAGTTAATAATATATTTGTCACACGCAGTGTGTTAGCCCCCGACACAGCGCTACTGCCTTCCACTTGATTAGTGCAACCAATAAGGACTGCCAAAGATAATAAAGTAGACATTGGCTTAAGGAGATGTGTCAAATGTCCACAGCATCTCTCTCTATCTCCCCCCACACAGATACTGTGAGCTCCACACACACACACACAAATTCACACCCTCTCTTTCCCTCCTCCTCCTCCTCCTCCTCCTCCTCCTCCTCTCTGTTCTTGTTTTATTGTTTCCTAGATGAAGGTTAAAGGGAGATGCTGAACAGACAGAACAGCCTGAGGGCCGTGGAGGGCCTGGCTGCCTGGCTGCGGCAGGCGGTGCTGTGGGTACCAGCAGCAGCCAACCTCTGCAACCCCCTTTGTCCCTCCACAAGGCCATGCAGTGCACTGGTGTGTCAGAGGGGCAAGAGGGTGAGTCGGCCAGAGCTACAGGGGCAAGTGGGTTACAGCATCCAATGTACATGGGGGGCAGTAGAGAGCTGCTGGTCCCTGACCGTGCCTGTCACTGATAATAATCACTAAGAGCTATGGAGCCTTATTAGCACCGCTGTTTGGCTTAGACAAAATGTCGCCCCATAGGTGAAACCCAGGTGAATTATGGCGAGGAGAAGGAAAGCATTATAGCTGGGGTGGCAAATATATTCTGGCATGGTGCTGTAATGAAGTTTGTGGAGTCTGTGAGGATATAGAGCAGTGCCTTAAATCTTTAAGGGGTGAACAAGCATTAAGTGCAACATTATTGATTTAATTGTGAGTGCATGTGATAATGGAGGATACAGGAGGCCCAGAAGTGGCAGGCAGATGATGGCAGGGGAAAAGGTGTTGCAGTCAAGACTGAGCTGCAGTCTGTCTCTTGTTTGTCCTTTTCCTGGCACAGTTTGCATCAGGTCAATGCAAGGAGAGTCTGACAACCGTATAGAGCTGACACCTGTGCGATACTTGAGACAGCAGCTAACAATGCAATCAGTCAGGTGTAGGGATGAACCAACACCAAAAGCAAAATGTTATGGCTATAACTTCCTTTGTCTGAAGGAGAGCAATGAAGTACAACACTTATATGGGATACCATTCCATACCTGACTAACCTAAGACACCTCTATTTACAGCAGATAATCTGTGGTGACATTTTGGATGTGGGGCCCCAGCAGATATATTTCCTTCATCATGATCATTCACAATTCACTCTGTACAACACATATAGTGTGGGACATATCTTCACACCTCCAGACCTAACACAATGGACAGAATGAGCAACCAAAGGGGAAGTCACATCTAAACAATAAAACTGGACAAAAGCTTGCAGTAATGATCAACCGGCTGCCGCACAGATATCACTCACAGATACCCCTTTACACAAAGCCCATGATGTTACCATGGCCCTGGTTAGGGACTTCCATGGAAGACCTCTGCTGCTGTAAGACAACCACAATCCAGTAAGAAAGCTGATATTCAGACAGGGCTTTGCCTCTAGCTGAACTAGAAAAACAGACATACAACTGATCACGTATACTCTAATTGCAGTGCACATGATACAAAGAACGCAACCTCCCCTGCTCCTCAGATGCAAAAAAGGGGGTGACAAAAGCACCAGAGCTCAAAAGCCTGCAGGGCAGGTTATAGCTAACCTCAGGCAAATATGGCACATGTAACCTTAGAGCCATCCAAAGTGAACTGGGTACTGGTATGAAGTATGAATGTTGTTCGCCCACCTTGTGGAGGTCAAAGTGAGAAGCAGAGCAGTATTGTATTAGAGAAGTCACATCCAAGTCACATCCCACATGGGGACGTTATGTTTAACCACAGGCCTCAGCTGGTTGACTCCCTTCAAGAAACACATAGCAAGAGGGTGAGCACTTGGTGTTACCCCCTCAAAGTCAACATGACAGGCAGATATAGCCACCAAAGGCCTACTTGGCAAAGACCTTCACTGTGTGGAAAAGGAAGGAGGTATGCAGCTGCCACAGTTCTAGGCACAGATGAACCACCTCTCCCCCTGCTTAGGAGAGGAAGTTCCTGTTGAGAGGAAGCTGCTGAGTGATTATCTTAACATACCAAAACTTAGTATCATTTCCACTGAGCATGCATACAGGAGGGTAGTGGGCCACTCCAAGAGATGTGTCTCACAAGAGGTTCCTCTATCCCTGGAGAGATGCTCCACCCCCTGTAACATGGGCCACTCTGAGAGACAGAAAATTAATGCTGCACCACAGCAACAGCAAGTGAGACATCTCTAACAGGGGAAATGAATGGGTCCCTCCCTATTTATGTATGAAACTGCAGTCGTATCAGCACATTTTGACCCATCAAAGGTGCTGGAAGCCTCAGGTGGTTGATGCACTGAGGTGCAGTGCAAGGTGTTTCTGTGCCACCACCTTCGATGCCATCCCTCTGCCCAGTGAGAGCGCTGGACACATGGAATACAACCTGTGGCAAACCTCACCACAGTAATAAGAGGCACCAGTGGACCAGACAGACACGACATACTTTGTGCTGATGTTTGTCATTGTAAAGAGAAGCTACACACCTGGGGACAGGTCCAGACAGAAAAATTCTATTTTCTTTATTCATCCTGTGACAAAAAATGTGGACAAAGCAAAATCAAAATTAGTGCAGTATGCAGTCCACCAGGGGCAACGGTGGCTAACACCAACCGGGGTAGTTAAACTAACTTTGCGCTGGCAGTAGCCTACTGATAGACAGAGTTGAAGAACTGAGGGATGACAGTGGCGATGGATGTATGTATGTGCAGTCGGTGCCCCTAATACAACATGTCACCACAACACATCAGCTACCTTAAAAGGCATGAATAGAGGTGTCTTCAGGCAGGTCACACGGGATGTAATATCCCATATTATATATGTTGTATCGAGGAATGGACAGAAAGGGAACTTATGGTACAATATTACCACTATAAGATTAGTAGATCTTACTAGGCCTAACCATAAACCTAACCTAAACCAAGATATCTATTTAATATTCTTTCTAATCTTTTTTATTGCAACCTTTAGTCCTCCTGGCGTGTTTGTAAATGTTGTATACACAATGTGTATAGAAGTGTTTCACCAAAGTTGAAAAGATAACAGAGACTGGGCTTTATTCTTGTCAGACTGTGGGTAACTTCAGTGGATCATTCCATATCAGGTGTGGAATTTATCTGCAGCTGCTCTGGTTCAAAAGGAGACCAAACCTTTCTGCTTTTCTGAGGCACATTGTAGCAGAACTCCAATGCATTCACCACAGGCTTGAATCCTGTATTCTCTACAACCAAGTATAGTGGCATATTTGCAGTGATCAACACTTTTATACCACTAGTCATTAATTTGGCGCTGTCTAAATCTGTAGTGAGAGGCTGATTAAATGCTACATGGAGGCCTCGTTTTCCAATCTGTGTTTGCTTTGTTCCTGCTTTTCAACATGTTTGGGTGATGCAGTCAGAAATTACATGTCTGTGTATTTCACAGACAAACCCGACTTCAATTGAACAACGTCAGCATACAGTTTGACACTAATCGTTGTTCATTTTCCCCAAACTAACTGGGCTAAGCTGACTAGCATGCTACAGTTGATGTAGCAACAAATGTGGCACCAACAAAACTTTCCAGGTAAAACTCGTGCTGTAGAATTTCTGTTTGGCACAACCGCAGGCATGTATGATGTAATGCAGTGGTAGAGTTTCTAGTACCACCGTGGCACAATGCCTAATATTATACAGTCCAACACAACAAAACCAAAAGGTGTCAAACAATAATACAGTGTCAATATCAATAAAAATTTAACATTATGTGTCTGATGTGTTTCCACAGACCACAGAAAACACATTAATCAAAGGTAATATGACCACTTAGCTTAGCTTGCCAATGTTAGCTGATTCCCGCTAGATGTTTCTTTTGGTTTGTGTTCAGAACCACATGCTGCGTTGCAGAGAGGGGGGGAGGTCTTGTTAGTATTAGCTGTCTCTATTTCTAGCTGTCTAGAAATAGTCTAGTGTCTAGATATGGTGACAGCATATGACCAAAGTGTGAAAACACATTAATAGGAAGCCCCTCCATACTTTACTCTGTGATTTAAAACAAGGCACTGAGTAACTAACATGTGGACTCCAGGTGGAGTAACCAAACCCCCAGATTTAATAAAACAGAAAGTGTAACTTATGGAGAAACTGACTCACAAACTAAGGAATACATATAATAGGTTTGAGAAAAGGTGGACTTTAGATGATGGGAAATTATACCTGAATGATTAAAATGTATCAGAGGGTTAGTTACCAGCTTGTCCTTTTCAAATAAACAGACGACTATCTTATGTTAATGAATATATGACCACTCTTTGTAATTAGCATTGTGTGTGCATATATACAGTATATATATACATATATATGTGTGTATAGCAAACACCAAGAATATGTGTGTTGATGTCTTAGACTAAACTTCAGCACTGACATTGAGCCCACAGATACAAATATACAGCAGTTTGGCAGCTTTACTCCTGTTTCCTGGAATTCAAACGACAAAAAAGAAAGTCCCTTTGAAATGATCATGTAAGAATGAGCACGTGAGTGTGTGTCAGTGGGAGCTGATGAAGCTGATTCCATCCCAAATTAAACGGTGGAGAGCAAGTCAGGATGGGAGGTGAAATCTGCCAGAGCATTAGCATGATCTATGATTCGACTGGTGGAAGGACGCAGTACACTTTCACACAATGAATAGATCTGTTGAGTCTATTAATGACCTTCTATTCTAGACCTTTTTCTCTATTATCTGAACCGCCCAGCGCCATCCATAACTCGGCCGATTCCTATCTTATAAATCATTGTTCCTATCCCCATCTTTGCACTATCATGACAATTAGGCTCAATGCTTGGATTCGTGTTTGCTAAATCCAGATTAACTCATCCCACCTCTGTATCTATAGAACATACGAGGAGGATTAATGGATACAATGCACTCCATTATATTCATTATAGTTGAGACTGTCTTGTGTCAGATGGAATTAACATTAGAGAGACCTTAATCGCTGCAGTTAGTCCTCATGCTAGAAGGTGACACGGTTTTCAACTCTGACATTGTAAAAAAAAAAGACCCTTGTATTATTCCAGCCATGCCGTAAAATTGCAAGAGACACAAACAGACAGATATAATGGACAAAATAATCAATTTGTGCATGTTGCTTGCAGATTTTACTGTGTGTGTGTGTGTGTGTGTGTATAGATAATGACACCCTCCATTGGGGATCTCCCCTGCAGGGCTCCCCCAGGCATACAGACAGAGAGGTCACCATTGCAGACACTTATTGGCCTATTCATTAAGGCGGACTGGGGCAGAAGTCTAAGGTAAGGTCTCCACTTCCAAAGTAACTCTGTGGCTCAGACCTCATTTGCAACTAGACAAGCCTATTGTAACAGCAAATAAAACAATATTGATTTTGCAAGTGGCAACGAGGCTGTGCATCTTATTGATCAGGATCAAGCACTTATCACTCTCCAGACCCAGAGTGTGCCAATGTTAAGCGCAGGTCTCAGGTCTTAATTACGACGGTGGCCTTTACATGGTTCCTCGCCTAATGATGCTCCAATAACACCGCTGCGTTTGACCTTCCCTATCAGCTGGGCAAACAGAGTTGCTGTTCCTCTTCCACAGGATAAAATTTTACTGCTGAATGATTTTAAAAACAGAACTGACCTGTGCTTGTCTTATTGGGTGCACACTCTGAATTGTTATTTAATCTTTTACCTCTCTCCTTGGTGTCTTATCTACTTACGCTGTTGAGCTCAATCACTCCATCAGTAGAGATCCGTAGATAGATGTGAGCAGGCGAGGTGTCAGGACGACCTTGTGCACACAGTGACTGCTCTGTTAATGGAAGGTTACACTTCATACCTCTGAAGTGCTGCTGTGCAAGGCACTTAATCCATGTGGAGGAAAGTAAGTAAGTAAATCTACTCACGTAAATGTAGTAGTGTACTTAAGTACAATTTTATGCAATTTATACTTTATACACAAAACATATAATCACATTATAGAATACAATAAAACAATATACTGCATACTGAACTACCCAACATTATATAAAATAGACAAACAAAGCTCCCCCTTGTCTAGTCATGAGCCACGTATGTGTTAATGCATCTATAATAATACTCAAATAACATGATATATTGTATATAATAACTCTAAAGGGGACCATTCTGAACAAAAAAAGACTTTTGATACTTAAAGTGTTGCAGATAATAGTCAAATATTTAATATCAAACTGTAATTAACTGTAATTTCTATATGTACTAAAGTGAACAATATAAGTATTTCTTCCACCATTCTTTAGTCCTTGCATGATCATTTGTGGTTAAAGGATAAGTCTGGTTTATTATCACACTGGACTTATTTCTGTGGTTATGTTTACTGATCCTATCAGTAATAATGACACTGTAGTCACCAAAACATATGCTGAGAGTTGCTGGGAATATAGTGAAAGTGCAGAAAATTAGTCAGATAGGGCAAGGCTTTAAAGAAATGAGAAAACAAATCCAAATGCTTTTACTTTTACAAAACTTTTACCCAAACTGCATAGGAGTAGGTAAATGATTGACGATTTTCTATTTTACTTTTTGTCAATAAATCCCATGAAAAGACCAAAACCAATAGTGTGTTAGTCTGTCTCTGAAAACTTGGATTTTTCTAAAGACAAATCTTAAAAAACGTGTTATGTATTACATTGTATTGTCATCTGTGGATTGATACACATTTTGTAGGCTGTGCATATAGGACTGAGACAAAATCAGCTGTGTGTGTTCATGGTAATGACCAGCAGTGGGGCTCAGTCACTACGTTTACATGAACACCAATATTCCACGATTATTCTAAATATACAACAGCATATTCTGGATTACGTCTTATTCTGAGTGTAGGATTTTTTGAATAAGACTTGTGGAATACGTCAATATTCTTTGGGTTTTAGGAGGATCATTCATTCATTAATACATACCTCAGTGTTTTTTACTGCAGTTTTCGGCGCACACCTCTTGCCTTCTTACATCATCTGTGTGTTGTAAATAAACCAACAATTTGGAATCCTGTGGTAGAGATGCATGTCCAAAAGAAAAGCCCTCATTTCAGGTTGCATGATAAATACACATACTTTAACATTTTGAAAGACTTGGATATCAGCAGCCATAATGAAACACACTGAAGGAGCAAAAGAGAGAAGCTGCGTTAGTGTGACTGAACAAAAATCATATTCTAATGCAAAGAAGCAAAACGGCTCCAGCCATTCCACTGTTCCATATTTTGATGTGATAAATGACATGTTAGGGCATCGACCCATGTGAAACACAGCCGAGAGTCACAGTATGCATGGCTGCATGTAAAAAGGCATATTAATTTTCATTAGTCATGTGAACAGCACAGTAGGAATATTGTCTTTTTAGAACTAAAAAAACCCCATAATATTCTGGCCATGTAAACATAGTCAGTGATGTCTGTCTGTGTGTGTGTGTGTGTGTGTGTGTGTGTGTGTGTGTGTGTGTGTGAGGCAGCAGGGGATAGAATCCAAATGCAGATGACGGGGCAGACTGAGGTGAAGTTCAGTAGTTTAATTACGCAAATAAAGTACAAACCAGAGAAATGGCCCAGAACAGGCAAACAAATCCAATTAAGACCAGGCAGCAATCCAAAGTCCAATAAACAGGCAAAAGGTCAAAACAGGAACTTCCAGGTTTTCAGGTTAGATATTGACAGAGTGCCGAACACAGACAATGGTCCTGTGAGGAACTGGATCAGCAGGGCCGATGAGGGAAATAGGAACAGGTGAAGCAGGAGTCCAGGTAACTGCAAGGCTGATGAGAGAAGTGGTAACAGGTGTGCAGGTGGGTGGGGCAGTCAGGTGAGGGGTAAAGGAGGGAAAGTCTGAGGTCATCTGGTGGACCGGTGGAGAATAGCACTAAAGGGGTCTGAGGAAGTGGAAATGCAGCAGGAGAGGAGAGACAGAGAAGCAGATTGTGGCACTTGATGTGCTTTTAATAGTTTCTGGAGAACAATGGAGCTCTGTGGCACAGAGGAATAAGATATATTAGGCTTTAGCAGACAACACATTATTGGCAAGATCAATTCATTGTTTGTTTTTGCCTTCTCATGGGATTTGGATGGGTCGACAACAACAATAATAAAGACTTTTACCAGACATGTCTATTAAAATGTAGAAATAAATGAAAATATCCAGTTGATAATGTCAGACAGGCCTTAGGAGCAGGTTTCAGGCACTCTTTTGCCACAATAATGTACCAGAGAGTGCTGCTGTCAACTCAACAGTGAGTTTTCATGAATTTTATAAGACAAATCAAGCTGTTTGCATGCTGTGGTAATCAACTTGTTGTGTTAGATGCTCTTACAGGAGGCTCTGTGACTCATCTCGCTTATGTTCAACTCCACCCCTGAGAGTCAGCTGTGGCTGAGGCCTTGGCAGATGATCGCCTCCAGACTGAGCTAAACATAACGATAAAAATAAAATGCAATTATCCTTTAATAGACACTTAGCCATTACACATACAAACCCACTGTAGCTTATGGTAATGACATGCACCTTTTGCATATGTGTTCAGATTATCTGCCTTGGAGGTACAGAAGTGTGAGTTTGATTCTTGGAGATGTCATGCTGTCTGGAAGGGGCACTGTATTATGAAAATAAAATAAACCATTCAAAAACTCATGAATATATTTACTCAGGCCTGCCAGGTCAACAAACCTTGATAAGACCATGAAAGAAACAAACATACTGCGTGCACAGTCAACCATAATGTGCAGCTGCAAGAATATATTCCTAATAAGGCGATGCATTAGACATGGTTAAGATGTTCCTGACAGCGTATTCAATGTGACAGCGATGGGTTTTCACAAGCACAGCTCCATTTTTTTCCTGAAATGTCTCAACGTGTTTGGATAGGAAACGATTTGGCCTCTATCTGTAAGGATTTATAAAACAGTACTCCCTGAATGTACCGGGGATCTCAGTCATAGATTAGCGGGCTAAGAGGGAGCATTGCCACTCAAGGTTCTGCTGTCAATCGTTGAATCTCGGTACTAGGTCAATCAATGGTTCCTCTATCCTCCCACCCTCTCTTTTTTCTCTTTCTCTCTCTCTCTTTCCAGTGATCTTCTCAGATCAGTGGAGGAGGGAGAAAAATCAATGGAGTAAAGTAATCACTTGGCAGAAGATACAGCGAAGGCCCGAGGCCCGCCCAGCTACCTGAGTTCCATTTCACGCATCAGCAGCTTCAACACAAACACACAGCGCTAGCCTGTACTTCCATCTTAAACAACATGAGCAGCGCGACGCTCTGCACCCTTTGTGACCTATTCCTCCCCAGAGGAAACTCCCAGATTGCACTGCAGCACACCACCACTGTCCATCCAATAGCTGGCTATTGATCTGCAGTCCTACACACTCAGGCTCTGACAGCAATGGCCATTCCACATTTCCAAAATGCCAAGTGGCAAAAATATGCCTCCCTGCCTCTGACATCATCGGCTACTGCGCAAAGGGACGATGTCGTGTTAAGCCCATACGGCCCCTGTTCGATAATGCAATAGTTTTACAGCTCTACGTCCACAAAATAGTGCAGTGAGCCATTTGATAAATTAAACAAAACGGCTCCATTTGAACTAAATCATTCACCATCAAGTTGAGGAGTCTCTGGCATGTTGATGATGCTGCAAAGCAAGTTTAACTGGTCTCCCTTTTGTTGAATATTTCTTTCACACACTCAACAATTATTCAGCCTCTGACCCCGTTCTCTCTGGCTAACATTTGGAACAGCCTTCACCGCATGCCTGCGATTACCTTTGGCTGGCTTGAGAGGAGAGTGGGTGGAGGGTCACAGTGGGTGGCAGGCAGAAGGAGCCATGGGTGGGTATTTGTTTAACAATTCTAAAATGCAAATGACAGTATACACTGAAGAGCTGCTGTACTAACAAAGGACCTAAAGGAGAGGTCGGCAGTGTTTCAAAAGGGTCAGACGAAGGAGGGATGGCCACTGCATTAAATCCTAACAAGACAGATTTCAGCATGTCCCGAAGTCTCAGGACACCATGTTGTTTATGTATGGGGGTCAATATGGGCCAGTCATTCCTGGTGGGGTTATACATTTTAAGATGCCCTTGTTCAGCTTTAGTAGCTTTATTAGTTTGCATTGGAGCAGAGGGGAGGGTACTGCAGCTGTGAAACATATGAGGTTATGCTTTGGAAGAGAGTCAGCTTAGTATACTTATCAGAAATAGTAAAATATTGCTTTGAGGAAGAAAATAAATATGCAATAGTTAGTTTGGATGAAGATGAAGGAGTTGGATGAAAAGGGCATTTATAATAATTAAATCCAAATTTATATTCTGAATTTAAATGGCATGCTGAAACTAGAATTACTACCTTGCTGTGCATTCCTGCACTAATCAGTCAAGTTGCAGATTACATCCCTGTCTGTCTGGACCCAAGACTGATGTCACCAATTCAGCATATGACCAAATATGAAACATGGCCACGGTGTGCCCTTCTGCTCCGAAGTTTTTAGATAAAAAACATCATTACTTCATCATTTTATTGTGTCAACTACTATATCCATTTTTATTGTTTCCAAAAACATGTTTGGTGAGGTCACAGTAACCCTAATCTTTGACCAGTACAATCTAATCAATTCATCTTTGAGTCCAAGTGGACATTTGTGCCCAATTTGAAGAAATTCCCTCATGGCGCTCCTAAGATATGTACGCATGGAAGGACAGACAATCTGTAAACATAATGCCTCTGGCCACGGCTGTCAGCTGTGAGGAAGCTTAAAAACAGTTAGGTCTGAGAGGAGGTAAAGAATATCAGCCAAACAGTTGTTGTGTGAGGATAAGAGAGAATGAGTCAATAAGTTGCTTAAAGATGAAAACAGCAGGATTCTGTTTCAATCTTTGATGGTAATTTAGTATTATACAGGTGATATTCTACATTTTTTCATTATTAACAGATCCCATGAAAAATCCACGACCCACACTGAATTGATCCCACTAAGTATTGCCCATGAATCCAAAGTGTGATATATATTAATGCCTGTATTATTCTTGTGCATTATGGCTCATCTGTCTTCACATCACATCAGTGAGCCACACTGTTGTTCTGTGGAACATATTACCTCGTTACGATGAACATAGTAGTTTATCTTAAGTCACTTGCACATACACTGTTCTAGTGTACCACGTTTTCTTCAGCAAATACATTACTTCCTCCTGTTTGGGTAATGTTGGCTTAAAACTACAGAAATGTTTGACCAATTGTTATGTAAATTGCTGTGTTGAAATAATGAGGTATATATGCACGGACATGCATGTGTTGGTTTCGGTCTTTGACAACAAGAAGAATCTACAGCCATGCTAGCTACATGGTAAATGGACTGTATTTGTATTGCACCTCTCTGGTTATTTTGACTGCTCAAAGTGGTTTTACATCACATCCTCATTCACCCATTCACACATCATTCATTCAGGAGGAATTGGAGGAGACTATTCTGTCACTTTTCTTGCATGCAAACATGCTCACGATGACAATGCTAAGCAGGTTTAACGTTTCCCATCTTCGTTATCTCAGTTTAGCATGTTAGCATGCTAGAATTTGCTCCAGGATAATGGGAATGTCATTAGTTGATGGCGCCACATGAAACATCAGTAAATCATTACAAGTTCTTACAATTGATTCTGAGGGTAACCTGGATGTCTGGATCCATTTTTATTGCGTTTCACCCAGTGGTTGTTGAAATATTTCGCTGAAAAGCCCACATGTCAACCAGATGGTGGCGCTACAGGAGTCAGAAGTCAGTGGGATTCATCCGCTGGGGATACCAGAACCATCCGACACTTGAGATTTTCAGTCAGGACCAAAGTGGTGGACCAGTTCATGGACCACCTTTGCCATCCCTAGTGCTGTGCTCCTTGCATGTCTAAAATGATGCAATAGCTTTCTTCTTTACTCATGTCATTTTGTCATTTCTCATGTTTAAAAGCATCTGCATGTTTATTCTATGTCTGCATATTTGTTTGGACCTTCTCTTCAGGAGATGTTAAGTGTTTGCAGTTTACCAGCATGACAATGTGTTTTGAGGTTAGCTTTGCTTATTGTGTGGAACAGAAGAAAAAGTCCATAAGTGTTATTTTGTCTGATGCTACCTTGAAAAATCTCTTTTTCTCATTTATTTACTCTTTGCTGCTCTTTGTGAAATGCTTCTGGAGGTGTTTCAGTTAACAGGCTCATGTTCCACCCAGCTGAGGTTTTATTGTTTGTAAAAATGTTACAGGCTAAAAGAGGACAAGCTAATTGCTCGCCTAATTGTGAACATTTCACAAGTCTCTGTGAGCACAGACAGCTCTGTCCTTCTTGCTGCAGACTAATACATGTCTTGGTCAGGCTCAGTCAACGTGAGTAAGGAGTTTGTGTTGCTATGAGGGTAGATAGGCTCCATTAAAACGGACACATAACAAAGCAAGATACCATCTTCTGTGATGTTCTTTTGTTTTTTTTTGAGTGTGCTTTCATGCCCCCCAAGTCCCCCCAAACCCCCCAGTTTGGCACCCCTCTGGAAAATATTTCACCACAGTGAAGTTAATTTAGAGAATTCGACAGCCTGCACTGTGTCTAATAACTTCTTACTGTACTGAGGTTTGGGAGCTCTGCTGTCTGCTCAGAGAGACTTGGCCAAACATTTCGTCACAACATGCCTCCACCATGTCAGGCAGAGTTTTGAGAGCAGTGTGCTGCTGGAACATGGTCACAGTCAAGGCCGAGTCCCCAGGATGTTGACAGTGGAGAGATTACTCAGTGGCAAACTTTAGGCTTCTCCTTTAGCTTATAGGCAGAGCATGTTCCTGAGTGGCACAGGGTCACCCTGATCTCTGATGACTCTCCTCCTCCTCCCGCTCTCTCCCGCGTTCTCCCTCTCCTTGTCTGTGTTTTTTTTTGTGATGTTATCTTTTCACTCTCCTCCCACTCACTGCTGTTCCCTGAAGCTGTCTCGGGGATGAACGCCTCATTGTTTTTGTCCTTGCACTGCTTTCCAAAAGTGCGCTGCTGGATGTGGATGTTGTGCAGCTTCACACTCTGTTTGACCTTTTTTATTTTTGAAGGAGGGGAGGTCATGTCTAGGCCAATCGCACGTAATGCAATTATACACTTCACTTTGAATGCGTCCAGATTCAGTGTCATTCATGAACTCGAGACGGTTTGTTCTCACTTCCTTGTTATGCGTGTTTTGCTTCCTTTTTTCTCGTTGTAAAATGAAGATACAATGTTTATGCCTCTGACAGCTGAACTCGTTGCTCTGAACTCTCACAGGGGGTATTTGGCAAAGAAATGTTCAACTGTTCAGCCACATCCATTGCTGCTGTTTTAACACACTTGTGCAGTTATCTAGTGCTGTTGAAACATTGTATTATGGAAATGCACATTAAGTACGACTTAGAGTGCACCATATTGTTTTTGACAACTGCCAAGTTACTAATCAGTTGTCGTCCAGTTGTTACATGTTCTCTGAAGCTGTCTGGCGCCACATGTTGAGGTGCTATCCATCTGTTTACCCAGGTTGTGTTTATTTTTCATTCCGATCATGCACAGTACCGAGTTTCTCACAAATCAAGTGCACCTTCAGATGTCGCTTCTCCGCAGGGGGCTGAGTGATCGAGGAGGAGACGCGGTGCCTCCTCATGAGGGCTCTAAAATTGATGTGCCCTTTTGGTTCTAGTGAGGGTGACCTTAAAAAATCAGAAACACTCAGCAAGCGGCACAGTCACTGTCTCACTGCTGATCAATCTCAATCCTCCACTCAGCTCTCCTCCACACTATTCAGACTCTGGAGCAGTCAAATACCAGGTGCTCATGTGCTTAAATTCTTGTTATGTGCAGGCAGGTTGAGAGAATGCCACACAGCCGTGCAGTCAGATAGTGTGCGCTTTGTTGAATATTGAGTGAATGTCTTGTGCATAGCTACATTATGTCAGATAGTGAGACAGCCCTGATGGAAAAAGAAAGCTATTAGAGAGGATGTATGAAGAAGCAGATGGTCCCAGAATTCAAATGTGGCAGGCCCGACTACGACTGACAAGCTCCCAGTGTCTGACACTGTCTCTGGCTCGGTGAGTCAGAATTTGGGGGAAAAAAGTGTCTTTCAAGTCAAAGGAAAGGACACAATCAAACCTTTTATCAACGGTGGGCTCAGGAATAATTATTACACTTTGGCTGGCTTTGCATTTAGTCATTCGATAATTACTGTTGTCCCTGGAGATTTCTCATTAGGGTGTTGACCTTGGGGAGGTGCATGCACCATTGACATCTTAACTATAGACCGGAACATGCTTGCATAATGCACATGGAGGGACACTCTGATCGCATTGTCCGCTGAGAGCCAACTGGAGCGGAAAAGGCAGTGGAAGTTCAGGAAGCGTGGATAAAAAACTGAATGTGATGAAGTGCTGCAAGGGCAAGACGTCTTCAACGACCCCCCCCCTCCACACACACACACACAGACACACACACACACACTGGAATTTCAGTTGCGCCTTGACACACATACATGCTCCCCATAGCCCATTACCTCAACCTGCCTCTCCACCTCCCCCTGACCCTGTCATCCTGTCCTCCCCCCTCCGACTCATTACTCCCTCACCACCTATCTGCCACCGCTCTCCAGCCCTCCACCTGTTCTCTCCCCGTCTCGTTCTCGCTCGCTCCCGGCAGGTCGGCTCTCTGTTGATGTCAAGGTAGGCAGCGTGGTGAGTAATTCTCCCAGTGATACCGGGCTCCTGACCTTTCATTGCACCTTAAGGAAAGAGGGATTTCTCTCCCTCCTCACCGGCCTCGCTCCTCATCGGCCGTGACGGCTCTCGGTGCATTCTGGGGCTCCGGCCTGGCCCTGGACTGGGAGGAGGAGGGGGGCGCAGGGGAGAGGTTGGTGGGGGGTGCTTGTGCTGTCACGGCGCAGAGTGTCAGGCCTGACCCCCCAGGTGGCCCACAGGCTGACAGCAGACAGACCTGCTATTTGTTGCCTGAAACACCTCTGAGGAAGATGTCACGTGGCATCATGGCCGCACATCACCTGCCCCTGAGGCCTCTCCATGTACTCTCCTTCACTTTTATGAACAACCTCCATCCAAACACTGTACAAGTGACATTCACTGCGTCCATTTAGTTGCCACCAGCCTTTGAGCGATGCCCTTATTTGGGGTGTGATCGAAAACCTTTTCCCTTCCTCACTGCAGCACCATCACCCTAAAGATGAAGTCTGTTTGGAGCTCCAGAAAGCCAAATGGTGAAGTGATCCTCCGTGCCACTTGACTGTAGTCATAATCCTGTGTTTCGTCTAAGCTCTCCTGACAGTCAGCACTGTGGCTCAGAGCAGGAGGGGGGGGGTTCCACTGTTCTGTGGTTTGCCATGAGAGAAAGGTGTTTGATTTCCTCTCTGCCAGCAGCATAACCACTGTAGAAAACCCAAAGCCAGCAAACACATTTGATAAGACACCATCACATGGAATGAAGAGATGAGGAATCATGTGGGCGCACAGGGAGCATCAGCGGCTGCAGTTCAGTTCACGCAGGGGTTAGGGGAATCGACAGAGCTGAAGTGTAAGTCACAGTAATAAAAAATGTACCAGGACTTAATTTGAGATCCTGTCTATGTCCTCCCCTCCTTCTCCTGGCCTTCAAAGCCTGTTTTCTGCAGCTTTTCCTAATTTACACCGAGCCAGAAGAATGGGTAATTGCTGACCAGAAAACAGGTTTATTTTGCTATCCTATTAAAAACACACATGGTGACAATGTCCTTCCTGTGCTGCCGTGCGATCAGAGAGGCAGCACACACTTGAATGCACACGCAGGGGTGGGAATCTCAAAATTAGAAGTGGGATCACACTGGTGGTATAACAAGCGACAGTTCTTCTCTTTTATTTTTTATTTTCTTAAGGAGGGTGTTGGTTGTTGTACAAGCCTCTTGCTCAGGAGTCCTAATTTGCTCATGGTCCCACAGTGACAAACCCTTTGTCAGCGACGAGGGCTTTGTAGATATTTACGTGCCTGGGGAGAGAATTTTTTTTATATTATTATTATTCCAAACAATGGAGCTCACACAGGGACAGAAATGGGTCACAAATGGATTATCTATTTTGTGTTTGTTTGTTTTTTGACACCACTTTCATTGCATTCTATATTTAGATGTAAAGAAGCGTTTCACTATTGTGCCTTTGATAAAGTGGCGCCGCTGAAGCGCACAGGATCGCTTTAAGTCATAAAATGAAAGCACAGAAACTCTTCTGATCAGCAACTGAGTTTTACAGTTAAAGGTAAACTCCCTCAGTTCAGGCCTGCTTCTGAGAAGAGAACTAAGTATATGTGGAAATATATATCTGGCTGTGTCTGCGCTGATGATTAAGAAAACATCTAATATTTACTACAGGTCTGCTACAGAGAGGCTATCTGCTCCTGTAGCAGCTTTAAGGCATATATCATGATGCACTGTTCTTGGGAAGTGGGAACCTCAGCACCCATGGGCACTCATACACCCTCACACAATTATTTTCATGATAACAGAGGATCTTTTGATTTATTAAACTGTCACATTTTGTTCCAATTAAATCACATACACAATCACACAGATTTTGTAGATTTAGGACCACACCAGAAACTGGCCATCTGTGAATATAGGTCTATTCATCATGGACGTGACGGGGCAGTTAAATTAACCAAATATTACAAGACATACTCACATGTACATGTGATGGAAGCTTAGTTAAACCTAAGCCTAAGCACTGAACACAACACTGACAGATCAGCATCTTAGGTTGATGGCACACTTGCTAGCATACTGTTTACCTAATTACACATCCAGCAAATTAGCTTTCATCTGGAGCCATGTTTCTGGCCTCTTCATAAATCTAAGTTCACTCTCCTTGTAACTCCTCCACCAACTGGGGAGGGAAGTAGCCGTCTACCTGTCTGATGCAGAACAGGTAGTGTTCACTGGCTTTTCAAAGCTTTGTCGCTGAAAAGAGCGACAACGCTGTGGTTATAAACTGTGTTACAGTGTTACAGCAGTTTGAGTGAACCCAAACACTAAAGTAGCCAGAAAATGAGCTTAAAGTTGCGATGCAGCCAGTAGCACCGTCGGTGCCCATACTCATACCAGGTACCGTAGCTGTTTTTTCAAGGGTGTTAAATGACCAGGGTTTGGGTGACCCGCTCTTACTGTAGTAAGTGTGACGGGGGCAAAGGAGGAAGTCAGGTGACACAGTGTAAAGAGTGACAAAGTCAGGAGGCCAGGGTGGAGGGGGCAAACACAGGACTTAAACCCAGGAGACTGTTGGTGTGTGGTGTGTTTTCCTAAGACTAACAAAGTAGCTTTAGTGCGTAAACATAACCAAACGGCAACCATTTCACAATGTTAACCTATGTCATGCATGTAATGTCAGTTTTTGCTTGTTTGTGGCTGGTCCCTGTCCGTCCTATAGAGGGCGCTGAAAACACTCATATATATCGTTTTTGTTGTTCAGCATGCGGGTGTGATTGGGAGAGAAGTAGAATCGGGTGACAGTTCATGTTGGCTTCATCACTTTGACCGAGCCCTTTTACATACTCATTTAATCAATTGTTATCATAAAAGTATTGATGATAGCTGCCTTAACATTAGGCTAAAAGCCCTTTGTTCTGCCAATTTCTCATTCTGTGTTAGCTCGGTATGCAATTTGAGAGCAGATCGTAAAACAAACATCAGTTTAGTGATGTTGAATAATAATAAAGTGGCCTTTTCTGCTGGCTGCACAAGCATTAAATAATGGTATGAATCAAAGAATCTTATTTTTAACAATAAGGAACATATGTGGTCAAAATAGGAAAGTGAGATATTACAAATGGACCCCTGTTCTCTGACCCTTTGCATGGGAAATAGATGAGAATAGATGTATGATGAAATAGTTCCTTGCACAATGTGAGAGAGGAACTCATTTGTTACTCTGACAGTTTAAAGTCATTTTAGTAGATTACAAATTGATAAATGAATTCATCAATAAACTGATCAAAGTACGAAGCCATTCATTAATTCATTTGTAATTTAGGAGAGGATACATCAAAGAAACGTTCTAAATAAATCTTTATTTTCCCTGTATTAACAATAGCCATCTTCCATCATGATATGTTGGTGGACTCCCACGACTGCCCACACCTTATTCATTAATGAAGATAAAGGACAACAGCACTAGCGCACCAGCATTACAGTGCTTTGTCATCCTATGGTCGTAACTCCTTTTATGGCTCTCGCAGACACACAGTGTGGGTAATTAGCCTGGCTGTCACTGCATGAGTGGGAATGAAAGGGCACCTCGTGACCTCTGGGTCACATGAGATCAAAGGTCACTTTAGGGCCAACAGTGAGAGCGTCGAGCACATATCAACTGTTCACATGAGCTCACACGAGGTCCGCTGAGCCTCATTATATTTTTTCAGTGTATCTTTGAGTTAAACGACCTATAGTGACACAGTAGATTATGTAAAAGAGGAGTAAACAGCAGCCTTAGACGAGGTCTGGCTGCCCTCTCCTCTTTGCTACATTACTGTAAGGTTGAAGGGTGAACGTGGCCCCGGGGACATGAGCCAGTAGATGGTGATGGGCTTACTGAGAGTGACATTTAAGATAGAAATGACATCAAGTGTGGCACCGCTGTGCCCTGTGGCAAGCCACCACATGGAGACAATGTCAGCATGATCTGGCTTAGCCCCAAAATGCTGTGGATCCCCCACCCCTCTGACATCGTACGCACACCCACACACATACACACATATCTCTTACACATGTCAACTACATCTCATGTCAAGTGACAGCTAACAAGATCTGCCACCTTCCAGATGTGGATGTGCTGTTCTTGCCTCGGGGCGGATTTAGCTTCATGAGATTTATATGAAATACACAATAAATGTTCCTCTATTTTGGGGCTTTTTTGGTATATTCTATTTTTTTTTTGTCATTGGGAGCATTAAAGCTAAATCCTCATTGCTACATTTAAAATCATACCGACTCGGCTGAGGTATTGGGTTATATCTGAGCTGAATGTGCTCAGGATGAGCAGAGGTGTCTTACAGCACCCGCAGTGTTCAAGAAAATAGATTTCATATCATAAGAGAGCAAAACAGGGGAAAAATGAATTACAGTTGTTGGGGCGAGTAGCTGCATCACCCAGTAAGCTCTCAGTATCAGCATGCCTCAAAATCCAATTATCTTATTCATACATGGCACAATGACCTTTGACTTAACATTCAAATGGTCAATTTCGGTAGAACTCACAGAAACACAGGAGGCATGAGAAATTGTTTTTTTTTCCCTTTGCTGAAAGCTTATCTTGAACTGGGGCTATATTTTATAAGAGATCTGTTTTGTGTCCTACATAAGTCATCAGAACTACAACTCCCAAGGAGAATGGAGATCAGATAGGGAGGTCCGGCATCAAGGACAGGGAAGCCATTTAAAGGTGACATTTCAGTCAGCGCAGCAGATGCTGCCAATCTATCTTTCCTCGGCTCTATCTCCTCCCTTGTTTTACATCCCCATCTCTTTCTCTTTCTCCCTCCTGCCTGTGCCTGCCTCTCTAGCTCTCTTTCTCTTTTGGCTTTCTTTTGCATTCCTCCTCTTTCTCATTTGGCCCCCCCACCTCTCCCTCCTCCCACCATCCCCCGCCCCGTGACGTGCTGACGAGGCAGCAGGGAGGAAGCAGTGCAATAAAAGGAAGCGCTAATGAAAGGTTGAGCGGGGTCAGTGTACTCACATACCTTTGCTGGACAAGGGGAAGAGAGGTCATTTATTCCAAGGGGACAAACTGTTTCACTTTTTGACTGGGGGGGTGACAAAAGTTCAAAAGGTCGCAGTAAAGGAC
Source organism: Pempheris klunzingeri (assembly GCF_042242105.1). Taxonomy (NCBI): domain Eukaryota; kingdom Metazoa; phylum Chordata; class Actinopteri; order Acropomatiformes; family Pempheridae; genus Pempheris; species Pempheris klunzingeri. Next base: position 2,504,035 of record NC_092025.1, on the reverse strand, counting down.
ACCAGGTCATAGCCTCTGGGCTGAGATCCTGTGCGTCCTGCGGTCAGAGGGCAGCTCAGGAATGCTGGGTGAACGAGAGGTTGGAAGCAGGGTCAAAGGTGTAGCCTCCCTCCCCCCGTTTGGATGAACATGTCCGAGTAAATGTGAATTGCATTCTGTGTTATTCCTGTAACTGTAAGATCTGACTGTACCTACAGCAGCAGCAGGTTTAGGATGAAGGTGTAACTGTGATTTAATATTATAATTATACGCAGTGGAAGGCATATAAAGGGAACTAATAGATCATATTATATCCAGACTGCCAAAAGAAGAATTATAGCATTTAATTTAACTTTTCAAGAATAACTGTTGCTGCACTGGATAAAGGCCCTGCAGGTAATATAAGATCCCATGAAAGCCATTACTCCAAGTCTCAAAATATGGAAGTCCTGCATACTGTAATGTATTACAAGACTGACGCACATGTAGAATATTTAACAGTATGGAAGATAAAAGTCCAAAAGTGTCAGTTTCCATACATTTCTTCTTGGCAATACTAATATGAAGTGCCGGCATTAACAGTACAGGAGGCAGACGAGATGAGCTCAGAGGCACTTTAAAATCAGCAGGTGTGACACTGCCATCTACAGGAGCGGTATAAAACAGCCAGAGCAAAGCCAGCATTCATAACAGTTAATGATACAGTGACTGACAAGAGGTGAATGTGACGGTTAAGATCGAAGCAGGAAGAATTTGCTGGAAGCAAGTGGCAACGTGTGAAACAAAGAGACTATTAGTGCTCCTTTAACTAGACTGCACAGCGAGTGACAGAACTTTGACCTGCATGTGATTGTTCTCCATATAAGACTTGGATAATGAGTTGCTCTTTATGCGCTCTGCATGGTTTTATCTGGAGAAGAGAATCAACTATAGCAAACAGGTCAATTCTAGCGTGTAAAGTTAAAAACATCGATGATAGCTTGTGATGTACAGTTACGTCATGCTGTGAGGGCTGTTTCATATCTGTCCAGGCTCATCTGGACACAAAAAATAACAGGGACTATTTTTGTCATCGCTGATTATTAGGTTGGAACATTCAAGGATTAAAGTAAGGCCTACTGAGTCCTTACACATGTGCTCCTGAGCAGTCCCAGTAGAGGGCAGTGCACCGGCAACTCACAACCAACGCAGATCAAACATGAAAATGACCAAAAATGGCATTTTGAAGTTTCAACGGAGTTTCCTCTGGAGGAGTGTTACAATTTCAGATTGTCCCAACTCTGGTGATGGACCCTTTTTGTGTTTTTCCATGAATCATTGCTGACTTATACTCAAGCACAAGAGAGTATTTCCAGTTCGCTTCAAATTTAACGCACCATTTGTGCAGAGGTGCCATTGCCCCCAGCGATCAGGATGAGGTGGTTCAAACTGCAGTGCACCCTTGGGATATTTTGGGGCCTGACGTGCTTCAGCCGAGTCCCAGAGATGGCTCAATCAGGCTGAGTGAAGTATAACAACTCCAAATGTGCCACAAAAGGCTTGAGGCATGAAACCAGAGCAGGGTTTCCACATCAGCTCTGTTGTCTTACAGTACCTCTGACTGTGACAGATGCTCTGCAGCACTGCTCACAGTCCAGCAGCCGCAGCAGCAGCAACAGCAACAGCAACAGCAGATATTACGTATTAAATATACAGCCATAACATTTTTAATATGCTGCAGCACTAATAGCTACTTAGAGGATTGTGATTGAAGCCAGCTACAATGGGCCTGCAGTGAAAGGAAGCCCAGAGGTGACAGAAACAACCATTACCACTGCTCAGGTGCCCAGGAGCAAGGCACTTAATCCCCGACTGCTCAGCGGCCAAGAGATCTGGCTGTGGTTGTACTGGGCAGCTTCCAGGTAGTAATGTGTGTAACCAGGCGAGTGCGAAGCAGAAAAAAGGCTTTCATGCTCAGTGAACTGATTCCAGACAAATGAAAGGAAAAAAAGAAAAGTATTTGCTGTCCACCATGAGTTTGGATCACATGTATTCACATAATCATGTGGAATCAAAGTGTTACTTTAGAGTTCATTTCCTGCATTATTTGCAATAACAATTTTGACATCAGAATTGAATGTGTTTTTTCACAATCTCTACATATTAGAAATAAAATATAGGTTCTATTAATTACAGACTTAAGATAATTATGTATTTATCAATTCATTCATTCATTCATTCATTTATCATAAGGTCCACTGTAGCTTTACTGCAAAATGTTATTTACTCTGTACGCTGCTGGACGAGAGTAATGAATTTTATCCCTTCATGTTTATAACTTGTTTGAATGACAATAAAAAAAACTGTATCTTGTATCCGGTTTAAAAAATCACAGAGAACTATGAAATGCAATACACAACAAATGTAAAATCTCTCTTCTTTTCGCCTTGTCATGCAAATCTGATTTCATCTTTAAAACGATCCTTATGTCACCATCATTGTTAGATGCTATAGGGTTGCATTATGTTGTATGTGCTTTTGACTTTTTCATGTTTCATGTTGGCTTCCACTGCTTATCATTCTACCCATTCGTCTTTAAATCTGCCCCTTGGGAGTCTCCAGACTTTATGAAAGCACAATGCTGTATAGCTGGAGCACCCTTTTATTCACATACAAAGAATTATGTGGCAGAAATAACTAAAGCAACGTTTGTTTTTATTACTATTAGGAATGTTGCATATTTCATTCGCATGAATATCTGTAAAAGTACAGTTTTAGTAAAAAGTAAATCCTTGCTGCAGTAAGCACAGAGAAGGAAATGTTGGATAAATAGTAGTAAGGCTCTTGAGTAAACTATAAGTAGTGTCTTAGTTCCTTTTTGCCAGAGAAACATTGTTCTCATTCTCTGACCTAATTCTGCAGCAGAGCTCTGATCACAACAACATGAAAGATCTTCTTTATCTCTGGATGAGAGACAAAAAGACAGCGGGGCGGGAGAAGGTGTAGACAACTGAACTGGGGAGGGGTGGGGGCTTTCAAGAGGAGATTAACACTGAGTCTGACATCAATAATAATTGTATTATCGGTATTTTCAGAAGCAGGTACACTAGGACCGGCGAGAATAAGAACCTGAAGTTCAGGACTTAAACTGATGTTTATCCCCAGAACAGATGAAAAGAGATGACTGTAATAAAAGGTTTGTATTGAGAGATTTGTGGGATTTAGAGTGAAATACAGATATTTCCTGGAGTACTACTTAAAGAACAGGTGAACGCCTCACTGTTTGAACTGGGCCCACTGCCTTAATCACTGTAATAATGTGGGATTAAGTTTTGTGAGCATGCTTTTTTTTTTTTTTTTTTTACTTCTGATAGAAAATAAAGAAATGCTTCTGTTCAGTCTGTGAAAAGTTTGTCTCCCTGCACACATTTAGAAACATTAGAAGACATAGGATTATAAGCATCTGTGCAAAGGTTCCAAACTGTGTGTCCAGATTTACACACACACACACACACACACGAAACTCATTTGTTAACATGTGACAGAACCTCAGGATATTTGTTTTCTGAACGAATGATAACAGAAACTCATCAGCAAATCAGTCTTTTTTTCTCAGTAAACGCCAGAAGTTCAACCTCACTTAGTGATTACTTAATCTCTATCAGGTCATTATCGTAATCATTTCAGACACATGCCAAACAAAGCCGGCCTGTGATGTTTATTGTCTTGCTGTCACGGGTGGCCTGGCTCTTTCTGAGGCCAGTGTTGGACAGTGATGGCTCACTGCATCTATTGGATTATGTGAGGGATTTGAAACCAGGATTAGGCCACTGGGCTGGAGACAGCATGGGGTCTGCGTGAGCTTTTACATCAGAGGGGTGTGTTAGGGTACGCGTGTGTGTGGGCTTGTGCAGGAGGGTGGCGTGTGAAAGAGTGTGTGTGCTTCCCACAGGCCACAGTGTGCAGCTTGTCTCCACTTGGCTCCGTCCACATTTTTGGCACGGACCTTCCAACATGAACCTGTTCTGCTTCACGCTGGTAAGAAACATCAAACCTTTTTTGGGGGGGGGTCTACTTGTTTGGTCCCTGCAGCCTTAAAAGATGTGGTAAGCAGAGGAAACTCAGTGTACCGCTGTGGGAGACACTGGTGATGTTATTGTTGTTGACAAGGATCTGAAATGCTCTCTCTGGGGGGGGAGACAAAACTGCAAACAACTTTCCTTCTTTGTAAGAATAATTAGGTTCCCTCGATGCAGTCTTCCTTGGATTCACATTTGCTGCATTGTTTTGGTTCCTTAAAAGCGTAAATGTAATATCTGCACACTAATGTAATGGATCATCATATAATAGTCCAAAAATCTTGTTAACATGACACATTTTCCAACAACCTGACTACTCCCGAACTTTGTTTCATGTAACCACAGTTAAATGACTAGTGCGTACGCATCGTTTCTTGAATTTCTCATCAGTTAAAAGATTTAAGAAAGAATGAATGTTCATCTGCTTGGTTTAATGTGACAAAACTCAATAATGAGATAATTAATAGAAAAAGAAAGGCAGTCATACGATGAATGCTGAGCGAGTGTCACACACTGATAGCTGCAGTTTGTCACACTGATAATGGTTTGTTGTTGGAAGTTAATTGTGATGGCTGCATATGTTCACGTAGATTATTAGTGACAGTTTATAGTGGTAGCTGTTAATACCACACTGACTCCTCTTCCACTCTGTGCCAGATTTGAGGCTTTACTCTAAATTTGGCAACACAAACAGTACAAAATGTCATCGGCCTCACGAACCCAAAACTGTAACGACAGTGTAAGATGTTCCGCTCACCTGAGCAGCGGTTACACAACATGTCTCTGTAGTTAAGGCTGAGAGTTTGTATCAGTGTATGAAATATGATGTGGGCAAAGACGTAAAAAATTGCTAAAACTGCAAAATTCCCAAAACAGGGAGATAATATCTCCCTGATAAGGGAGCAAAGGGAGCATAATAAGGGCAAAACCAACCTGAAACATACATCAAAAGTGTCCATGTTACACACACATGGTCAGGGTTCAACAGCTTACAGTATCTGTGTCACAGTCTTAAGGTTTAGATGACTGGGCCTCTTACCCCTCAATCCCACCCTCCTCTGTACACAAACAAAGGGTGGCTGTTGTGATGACGCTGAGAACGTGCCACGAGGGACCAGTCCAGCTTGTCTCAGAGGCAGAGTTTGACGTCAGTTTAAGGTTAATTTCAGAAATACAGGAGTCAGCAGATCCTCACCCAACAACATTTATTTATTCATTTAATTGCCTAGTTATATTTTCCATAAACTGTATCACCCTTCATTGTGGTCTGAATGATGCTTAAAGCCGTTCCTACAATGCCTGATGTGTAGCTCTGCTGGAGAAATCATTTTTACTTGTACTTTTGCCACATTTTAATCTAACATTAGTTTTCACATGGGCGACTCAATCAGTGTGTTCTCAGCATCCTGCTGACCCGCACTAACTGATGACTGACAAAGGCACAAAATTTACTCCAAACTGTGATGAATATTGATCATATGTGGTTGAGTGACAGGCTGCACACGCAGAATAATCACACCAGTGTAGATGCCAGACCATTAGATTAGAAGACATGTTCTCCTCTCCCCACTGTGAGGCTTTTCATCGATTTTTTTTATTGTATAGTCAGACTGATGGTTGATCCCAGACAATTCCTCCTTGATGGGCCTCAACAACAGGATATATTTAATCTAAAACATCAGAGCCATTCTGTGGACTGTGGTATTGAAACAGCTGATTTGTTTCCAGGAGGGCTCCACAGATAGCATATATGAACCAGCCTACAGCCAGACACTCAAGGAAGTCCTGCCCAAGTACCAGTGCAGCCCTGCTCTTCTGAGGCAGAAGACTGAATGGGGCGGCTCAGATCCATCCATCAATTCTGTAAGTTTATCATCATTATGTTTTACTCACACCTAGACCGGATCAAACAGTGATGATGAACATGACGGACAATTTCCATTCGAACTTTCAAACCAGTTTGAAACCACAGAGCTGGGAGATTGTGACACCACTCAGATCACTTACTGGCTACCTGAAGAGTGTCGGTGTGATACAGGATGAGAGCTGGTGATAGAGAGGTGTAACACGAGTGCTGATCCGCCATATTCACTGTTACTGTCCACCGATCTCAGCCTGGCATTAAACCTGTTCCTGTATTTTGTGATGTAAAACTGTGTAACAGTGTGATTTACAAGGACACCAGAATAAGAGTCTACCACCATCTCTAGTGGTCCTGCGAGGCTGCACTGAGGCACAGCACGTCGTTAAACTAAATGCTAACACCAGCATGTTCAGAACGACAGTCCCACCTTGCTAATGCAGTAATGTTTATCATGATCACCATCTTGGTTCAGGGTCTGTTTTGTATTATGCACATTCAAGTGAGCAGACACCATAATACTGTTTCAGTGGTGAAATATTTAGCTTACATATAAGCTAAATATAGCATGCTAATATTTGTTAACTAGCACTAAAAACTAAGTGCAGGTGAGGCACTAGTTTTGCAGGTTTTTGGCCATAAATCAAAGAATTGGACAAATTAAAGTTTTGACCTGGATGAAACGTCCAGGAGTTACCAAAGTGACGACAACACTTCCTGAGTGAGACACCAGCGTGTGCACCAAACTTCATGGCAATCCATCCAACAGTTGTTGAGATATTTCAGTCTGGACCGACTGACCAACAGACAGACACTGACATCCATAGAGCCCCACAGATGACAGATGTCTGTCGTTGTTTCCCCAAGGGCCGACCTCAGAGTACAGTGAAAGGGAAAAGGAAAAGTAGAAGGTACGTGAGCTTTACTTCCTCATCTTGTACAGTAATATTTTTTAGTGTTTCTTAACATCCATAGATACTCTGCAGGTTTGTTTGTATTTCAATCATTAGGAAATTTGAAAATGTCATTACAATGTGTCCTTGTAGGTCATGTGTGCCAACATCATCCGTGGACAATCAAACACTAGGTTGGTATAAAATGATCAGAGTCTGATGTTCATATTTCTAATGTTTTGATTCCTTGGAACTTGAGGCTCTCACTACTCATCCCGATCTTCTCCCTCCCCCACTTTGTGTGTTGTAGACAAAGATATTAATCACTCCTGCTGGATGTCATCATGTGACAAGAAGGATGCATCTCATCAAATGAAAATCCAGAGCAGAGGTAAAGAATTAAATATTTATACCTGAGCAATGAAAAGTTCTTATACTAGAAACAATGTTTCTACTAGAAAACCATGGTTCACTGAGAGTAGAGGCTAAAGTCACAATTACTGTCAAATATCAGAGGAATTATCAGAGGAAGCCCTATGAACATGGTGGAGGGAAGACTAGCAGGCCATATCTGGGATCAATGTATGGATTTGTATTTTTGACAAAGCATTGTTTGACCTGTGTGGATTAAAGCTCCCTGTCAGAGCAGCATGTTGACCAGAGATGACAGAGCGAAGGAGATGAACTCTGTCAGGACACAGACACGTCGAGCAGCTCAGGTAAAAGCACACTACTGTCACCTTAGAGCATGTTTCACCTGCCCAGTGGAGCCACATCATGATGAATATACTACAGTATCCATGGTAAAAGTAGCCTTGACTCTATAATCTCTAAATGAAGATCACATTTTGGATCAGGCCCCGTGCACATACAGCCATGAGGATAAAATGGGCATTTTCCACACTTGAAAAGAGAGGATCTCATCATTAACACGTGGACAGATTCACTTTAGTATCACAAAGGATAATTATTTGTGTACTGCGCAGGTCACAGAGTTTAGTCTTTTGTAATCCTGTACTCGCATGACTGTGCCAGGCAGGCACGTAGATACCTGGCGTACCTGGTGTACCTGTCAGTGCACGTGACAGAAACGTCACTGGTTGTTTCTTGGCCCATCCTTCACACTCTGTTTATGTAACTGAGGAATAGAACAGATTCTGTTACAGTGAAGCATCCACAGTGTGCCAATGAAAATATGTTTGGTCCATATTAAAAGTACATTTTATTGGTTGCTCAAATGTGTGAAGACAGAAATCTGGCCAACACTTCAAAGTTCACTCTCTGAGTATGTTGGTGTGGTGTGGGCAGAGGTTACAGAGGGTGAAAAGTGAACCTGAGGGAGGTCAGCTGTGTGTCAGCAAAATCAGAGCCACTGTTTACTTTAATCTGCTTTATAATCTTTAATCTCCTCTATCAAGGCCTTTTATGTCTGCCCTGTGCTCTTTGGAACACCTGGATCTTGTACAGCTTGATGCTTTTCATGCCAGCAATAGATGGTTGAGATAGATGATAGTGGAGTTCACAGCAGGACAGCAGTCTCATCCACACAGACGTGAACAAGTGATGGGGCAGTGCCTCTATGAAGAAGTGACTTTTTGTTAGAAAGTATGGTCATAGAGGGAATACAGCCCATTGTGGAAGGTTTAACCTTGTCATCATCTTAGCTGTTACCTCCCTCATAAGTAAATGTCCTACACTAAAGCAATTCACTGGAGTATTGTCAGCCAAATGCATTTAAAGCATGAAAACTAAAAGTACTTAAAATGTAAAATGTCCCCTGATATGATGTTCTAATGTTAGATTGTTACCACTGATGCAAATACACATATCATTTACTGATGCTTGTGGGAATATTGTCAGCATACATTAAGCTTGTGAAAAAGATTTTGTATGTAAAGTAGTTCACAGTAGCTCCACCTCTACCAGCTACAACAGTGAGATGCTGTTTACGCAGTGATGCATCACTATTAACTATCTAGTGTTGTATGCTAAATCAGCCACAGAGGGCATTTTACTGCAGTACTTTAATTACAGGAAGTTGATAATGCTTCTGTACTTTTACTTATTTGGGATTTTCAGTGCAGAACCTTTTTTAAACTTGGGACTCAGTGTTGTTACACTCAGATTGGCGTAAACTTAGTAAAGTCCATAAGCGAGATAAGTAAATCTGAAAATATATGTAGATAGTTTGGCAGTCGGGGATCAGCAGAATTTAAACAAGGGACTACTTTCCCTGTTTTTCCACTAAAGGTAAGAGGCAGAGGGAGATTGTTTAAACGAGAATTAGCATGCAGTGCTGTGAAAGCAGTAATGTTCAGAAAAACTCCAAACCCTTAATATATTCCTCAGTTTTTACAATACTTGAACAGTTTAGGTGAATGTGTGTGCACTGCATTAAATGCACGTGTTGTTTCTTCATTACAGGACAGTGAAACTGCAGCCGACACAGAAGAATCAATGCATGCCACAGGGAGACTAAAAAAGTTACAGAATCTGGTGCAAACAAAGAGGGGCCATCAGAGTGGGGCTGGAAAAGAGAAGAGCTCATCTGAGAATAATGGTGAGTTATTCTTCAACCTGGAAGAGAAGCTGCGTTGAAACTGTCATTGTTGTTGTTATCAACCATTTCTGTTCCCCCCCAGAACATTTGGCAGATGTGTTAAGTAACAGCAATGCAGTGCTAACCTGCATCGGCCTGGGGCGGAGAACAGAGAAGAAGAAAAGTGCTCCATCACCACAGCTGCAGCAGCAACAGGCCGAATATGTCCATGAAGATTCAGAGGAGGAAGGAGTTTGGACCCCACGACTTGGGAATTATCTGTGGAGCCCATTTGAGTGTCCACAGCCCTGGACTCCGTTCTACCACACCTGTCACCAACCACAACATGAACTGTGGGTCTGCGGCGGCACCTTGTCGCTGCCGCGCACCACAGAATGGGATCGTTTTGAGAGTTTGATACAGGAACTGGACAGCAAACAGCCCGATCTGTCTCCTCCACCAACCATCTGCTCCATCACAGATCTGCAGCTCACACAAAACACAGTAAGACATACAGTACCTTGGTGTTTACAATCACCAGTAGGACATGAGACCAGCCTGACAGCCTCTAACTGACTAAGCCAGCAGTGTATCAGTGCAAGTTTTGCCTCAAAATCTGACATATGTTGCATCTTAAAGGTACAGTTCCACATTTTGCGGAAACCTCTTATGCGCTTTCTGATGGGTGTCTGTCTCTTATATATGACTCTACTACTATTATTAATGAGCTCTAACATTAACATGTTATCTTGTTTGTTCAATCCCATACCAAAACTGAGTATAAACATGACAAGTTGTGCTTTATGTAATATATACTGTATCATTATATTTGAGTTAATGCCAGACTATCTTGGCTGGGAGCAGTAACTTTCTGAAGGCTCTGGTGAAATAGTCTGTCAGGGCGGCTGTGGCTCAGAGGTAGAGTGGGTCGTCCATCAAGCGGAAGGTTGCTGGTTCGATCCCCGGCTTGCTCCTGAAGCCGCTCCAGTGTGTGAATGTGTGTGAAAGAATAGTCTCCTCCAACTTAGATTCCTCCTGTATGAATGTTGTGTGAATGAGGATGTGATGTAAAAGCACTGTGAGTAGTCGAAATGACTAGAAAGGCCCTTTACAAATAGGGGTGCGGTGCTGGTAGGAGTCCTTTGGACAGAGCCAGTCTCTCTGTTGCTATACTTTATCTGAAGCCTTTGTCCGGATCTCCAAAGTATCATTACACTATGCGGTGCCTGCCTTTCTAATTGCGCCTCAGATCTCTTCAGGGAACATTTAGACTAACTGAGCTATAATTGAAATTTCCACCTAGTACTTGTTTTTTTATTGCCTTTAGGGTATCCTGAAAACAAAGTTTTAGAGCTTAGTTTCATTTTCAGCCTCAGTAAGCACAGATAATGTGTCATAAACTGCTATTTGATAATATCATAATCATAATCAGGTGAAAACTAAGACAGATGACACAAGGCTGTACTGGAAGTGTGGTGATCATCCTGCTGAAACTGACAAATGAAGGAGTTCTCCCTAAATACCAGCTTATAGATACATACATATATATAGATACAGGACACATAAATGAGAGGCTGTGTGAAGTAGTGATGCAGTGATGCAGTTGTCCATATGTTGAGTTTTGTCAAGTCTGACAAAAAACTGAGCTTCTCAGCTTAGGCTTGGAGACTACAATTTTATAAGTAAAAGATGCTGTTAAGTTGCATTATGGTAAGTGTAGGGTTTAGGGTTTAAGTTCTTGACCAATACTAGGGACTAAAAGTCTGAATATCTCACAGTCTGCTGCTTCGACTTTGACCATTTGTTTTTTATTCTGCCTCCGGTGGTTTTTGTAAATTGGTGGGGTGTCCCTTTACATACAGCCTTCATTATTTGAAAAGAAAGGTTTCTATGATTCATCATCCAGCATGATGGATAAATGACAGTATTGCAATATATGAGATCTAATACATATTGTATATTGAACTTGCAATCATATGAAACAATATCCACACCAATACAAATAGGAAACGCTGCATGATAAATAGTAAATACTACATATACATGTTTGTAAATTGTTTCTACTATTAAGAACAAAGGTATAGATGTAGCTTAACTAACTACTTAGTGTGTGACAGATGCCTCAATTCACCAACGGTCAATGGTGGGAAAGAAGCCAAGAGTCAGTGGAACAGATGTTCTGAGAACAACGCAGAATAACCGCCAAAGTGAAACTAATGACAAACCTTTAAGGAATGACAACATACAGTCGCCCCTATAATGACACGTCCATTGGAAAATAAAAGAAAACAGAACAGATTGAAAGAATAAATCACAATGGAATAAGATGTTAACCTGTAGACCCTCTCCCCACAATATATAATATAGCATAAATAATATACATATTAAATAGTACATATTATCTAAGATATGTATGGCTGCTACCAAAAATCATAAACAGGGAATAAACAGCCAACTGTTTGTTGCGGGGTCATGGGGAGAACATACACAGACAGATAATATGCCCATCTGTCACCAGAAAACACACTCTAATCTCTCTTTTGCCCAAACAGTTGACCAGATTTGGGAGATTTGATGCCTTCAGACAGCACTCGCCTTTAATGAGACCACAGGATAATGGATGTTCTCTGGTAAGAGCACCAACCTCCTCAATCTGCCAGCTTGTCCATCTAGGAATTCAACCCCCTCAGACAAACTGCACACCACGTCGAATCTGATCTTTACACAGAGGACATAGTGGGGGAGCCCTCTTCTTACTGTGTTTTCCTTCTTGAAAGCACAAGCCGGAGGGGAATGTTGACCCAACCAAATTGAGGCTGCAGAGGAGGGAGATGGAGACCTCATCACACAGTGACAGGAAGCATATCAGCATCTCAGAGAAAATGCTGACAGCCATAAACGTATGTCATGTGTTTTACAAAGCTCATGTTAATACAGCCAGTTTTGAGTTCACGGCACCCTGCATTTGCTGTGGTTCACACCTAATGAAATAACATCTGTTACTACCAACCAGATGCAGCTGTCAGCCCCACACCTGTTCTGCCAGACTGCAAACTATCAATCAAATCATCATTTGCCATTTTACAAAAAGGGCTTCACAGGCTAGTGTTGAGATTAGCACTAAAGATACAGCAGGGACTGACAGTTCCAACATGCATGCAGATGTTCTGCCACCTTATCTGGTTAACCTGGTTTAAAATGATCCCAGCTTTAAAACATGGGTTAACACAACAATATGAATAGAGCACATGGTTCACCTGAGTATCCATTACATTTCTACAAATACATATTCCTCAGTAATAATTACAATGGGACATAATGAAAATTATACTATAGTTATAACATTTCCAAATGTATTTTGCTGCTCTTTGAGTTATAAAATGACATCCGGTCATCCAACCATTTTATCAAATGTTGACCAGACTCACGGTGGTAGTATTTTATAATAAGGGGAAAAACACAGCTTAAGTAATACATAGCTAATGCATGAGTCATGGTGATTTACTGCATGAATAAATGCAGGATTAATTATGAATTCTTGTAGTGCAGTTAAAAAAGATCCACAAATGCAATCATTCACTAAACTGCACACATGTCAATTTTCTAGAAATAGCCTGAAACCTCTGAAAAGAGGGCAAATTAACTGGCCACAGTCACACACCGATCATTTACATACAGTATGTATGTTAGACCGGCATGGATCAGTGTCAGTGAGTCGTCATACTATATTAACATTTCACCATCTAACAGTTGAGTCACATTACAGATATCAGTAGTCTAAACATCTTTTATTTAAGAAATCTTTAATTACATTTTGAGGTAACACTATATAATGATGGTACAAAATACACTTAACAAATGCTTCAACTAATGCACGAGTCATGATGATTTAACACATGAATTAATACAGATGTATCATAAATTCCTGTTGCTCACCATTAAGAAATTATAAAGTCACTGCGATGTGATTAGTTATGGACGTTGCCAAAGAACTGTCTAAGCTGTTCACAAGTCTAGTGTCAAGACTATTTTTAGAAAAGTGTATGTGATATGTATGCAGGTTAGTCAAACCAAGAGTTCAGAGTAAAACATGACCTGCCAATAACCCTTCAGTTATATGCACTGGTATCTGTCAGCTGTGCTCTTATACAACCTAATTATTCTCAGGCTTCCCTCGCTTTAGAAAGGTTGGCCTGACTATTTCAGAATCCAATCAAGCTGTAAACGGTGCAGTTTAAGTGCAGCCCGTCCAGAATGTAACACTTCAGAAGGTTCACTTTGATGGACTGATACAAATGTGGCCCCTGGTGTGAAAAGCCCCTGTACAGGAAAAGGAAGTCAAAAGCTGAGCCCAGGTAGTTGGGGATTAAGCTCACCACACACCTCCCAGGTCTCAGCTATAAAAAGCAAGGCAGCTCTTGCAGGATTAAGCATTTCGCTTGCCAGAGAAGCTGCGTGTCCCAGCATAAACTGGGATACTGAGCAGTTCCGTCACATGAAGAATCAAACAAAGCAGCTTAGGGCCCTGACTCAGCTTTCTGGTTGGTTAGCCTTCTCTTTTGTTTGCCTGTAGTGAAAGAGATAACAAATGACAGAGAACCAAAAGCATATGAGGCAGAATGAAAATGTGACTGGGTGTGATTTTGCTGTGCAGAAAGGAAACACAGAAAGAGATGAAGCAGAGAAGAGGGATGCTGGTGGTGGGGGACCATTTACCAAAGGACACAGGCGGTCCACTAACTCTCTGGAAAGCCTCTACAGCCACAACAGCGGACAAAGCTCCTCAAGTAAGCACCTTCAGGCAGAGAGCCGAGCGTACGCCTCACACCACGACCTCATGAATTATACAATCCTGGCTTGTACACTCAAGTATCCTGTTACTACTACTTGGATGCAGTTTGTAGAGCTACACTAACCTCTGACAAATCAAAAACCGAATCCTCGACTCAGACTTGTGATGTTTTACTATTGATGCGTGGAGAACACAATTGAATGCGGTAATTAGCTTGGCCTTTATCGAACCCACTTGTTTGTCTTCCGTTTCTCAGGTGGAGTCACCAGTGGGTCAGACTGCTCCAGTAACAGAAACAGTGTGAGGTTGGATGACGACCCATTGTCCTCAAGACAGTTCTGTGGCAGAGCCAGAGTCCATACAGACTTTGTGCCAAGTCCTTATGACACTGAATCCCTCACGCTCAAGGTAAACCAGTCTGGAAAGTATAATCTACTGAACATATTATATTATTATATAGAAGATATATCATACTGGAGCTGAGCAGCGAATGCTAGCTGTGTGTTGGTTTGGTTGTTCCACCACTGGTCCAGACCTGCACATGTTTCAACAACCACTAAATACATTGCCCTTACATGTGTAAGACATTCATAGTAATGAGACAATTAATCCATACTGACTTTTCCTATGGTGCTGCCATAAGATTGACACCCTAACACACCTTCAATGTGACCAGTGGGGGGGCTAAAGTCTGGACTAAAGTTCCAATGTGTTTGTGAAACCATCCAAACTATTCAAATCAAGTGGATGTCTTCTACAGTGAGTCTTCCTTGCAGTAGAGCTGCAGTAGAGGGCTGAATTATGGCTGAATCCTCCTGTTAACTTGAGCTAAGCTTATTGATCTGTTTCTGCAGGATATCAGAACTGTGGATTTTGACACTTACATTGAAAGCACATTAGGAAGGGATATCTTAAAGGCTAATATGAACAAAGGAAATAATAAGCAAAACCTGTCAATGGTGGTGCAAGTGGAGCAACAAGGATACAGGGGACAGGAGTTTTGACTGAGGCAAAACTGATCCAGGTGAATGATTTTATTACAAAAATGAAGGTACATAGACTGAGGGAAGAGTGAGGCAGGCAAGGGGCAAAACTGGGAAAGCAGTCTGAGACTGGAAAATGTATACAAAAGGCATCAGACACAAACACAGAGTAGAAATAGCAGGGGCCACGAGGAACACAGTAGCATCGGAAAAGTTGTGAGAGGGAACGACTGGTTAAGTATCTGTGGGGCTGATGAGACAAGTGGGAACAGGTGAGTGGACGAGTGGGGCAGTCAGGTGATAGGAAGGGAGGGCAAGTCCAAGGGCATCTGGTGGACTGGTGGAGAAAAGCACTGAACAGGCCTGGGAAAGTGGAAATGTGTCTGGAGAGGAGACACAGAGAAGCAGATTGTGATAAAGAAAAACAAAACTGTTCTGTTTCAGTGTTCATGTGGGCACCTGACTAATGTTTTAAGCTGGATTTGAAAAATTGTGAATCAATCTTTTAAGTGAAATGATTTGACAACTAATTAATTAATGGATGGGTAGAAAATGTCATTCATGGTTTTCAGTCCTCTGGAGCTACTATGAGGTTGACTTGCTTCTACAAGTGAAACATCTTGACTCCTGTCGGATGGATTACCATAAGATGATTGCTCTTGATGACAAGCTCCTTCTAACTGGCTGGCACTGTATTCACAGCTGGGGATGTATTGGGGATGGATGTATTACACGAAAGCCACTTCAGTTTTATTAATGAAAGACATCGACATATCAGTCTTGCTCTATTTCGTCGTAATGTGTGCTTACATATACATGAAAGCTATAGAGCATATTTTACTGGCTTATTTTGAGCTTGTATTTCGTGATAACTGTATTTGTACTCGTGGTGTTTGCGTCCACCTGCCAAGGCGGCACAGATGGAAAGCTCCAGCTAAATCTGATCCAAAGCATCTTTTCTCTGTGTATGAGATTCATGCTTTTGTACGTTGTCCCAGATACATGGATTAACACTAAAGTGAACTTTTATTCAGGTGGGAGATGTGATTGACATCATCGCCAAGTCCCCCATGGGAATATGGACAGGTATGCTGAAAGGCAAAATGGGAAATTTCAAGTTCATTTATGTGGATGTGCTAGCAGAGGAGAGTCCTGATATATACGAGGAAACACAAACCCCCAGAGTGAGACAGAAGTCAACTGTCCAGGAAGTGTTGAAGCACCTCAGCTTGGAGGTATTTTCATCTGTATTTCTATTGTTTTCTGTGACTGATTTTAATGTAGCTGCAATCATCCTCCATACAAGATGCATTGGTGCTTCAGCTTCAGATTTTTTTCCATTTGCCTCACAGGAGCATTCCTCGTCTCTGCAGCTGAACGGTTACCAAACAGTAGATGACTTGATGAGGCTGAGGGAGCATCACCTGACGGAGCTGAATGTGACTGATCCAGAGCACAGGCATCGTCTGCTCGCTGCTGTCGACTCCCTGCAGCAACTGCACTGTGAGTAATGGGAAAACACACAAAAGGTCACCCAAGGACAGTGTCATCACTTTTTGTGACATGATAGAACTGAAAAAGATACAAGGAGACGTTTGGATTCCGAAAGGAAAAGGGACAAGTGACATTGCACCTCAAGTAGATAAGACTGGGAGGGTATCCGGGCCACAGCTAAAGAGGTTAAGGATAACAGGATAACCCCAAAGAGCATTTCTGAGAATAGAGTTGGACACACGAGGACAGTAGCTCCACACAGGAGACTAATGCACAGGAATAATGGCTGTAAAGGACTACTTACTGCTCATCTATTCAACTCTCTGACATACGTGCGACCAATCCGTCATCTCTGCTTTACAGCTGATATTCAGTCGGAGAATGGGGCCAATCAGGAGGCCGAGACCCCCAGCGAGAACATTAAGGCAGAAATGAACAACTGCCCAAGAGACTCCGGCTGCCACATGCCATCTGACAGCTTTGACAACAGCACAGAGGGCGCAGACTTCACCTCTGAATACCCTCTACTAGCTGAGACGACGACTTCATGAGAAGGACCCGCTCTTTAAGATGGCTGTTTCATTCCTCGTGTTGCTTTTAAAATGACTCGTCAATCAAAAGCTGTCTTTTTTAGTTCTTGCAACGATGCAACTTCTAATTATGTTCAATAAAATGCTGAGCCTTAACCACTCTAAGCCTCAGCTCCACCAGTGGACACGTGTCTGTAAACTGTAAGATGTTCATTTGTTTCCTGAAATAAAAGATTTTGTGAATCTGCTTTCTATTTAGCATAATTGTATTGTTCTGTGGTTTATAGCCCACATGAGAGAGAACCACCATGAAATGTGCTAAATGATCTCCATTTGTATGCAGCATCACAGTCAGTTAACTTTACTGCAATCTTGTAAAAAGTAGAGTTAAGTAGTACACATGTCTCGGGCTGCAACTAACACTTATTGTCATTTCAAGCTAATCTGGCAGTTTTTCTTAATTCTATAAAATGACGTCCTCAAATTGCTTGTTCTGACCAACTAACAATCCAAAGGATTTCCAAACTACAAAGACAAGGAAAAACAGGAAACAGCTAAGACACCACGTTTACCACAGATTTTCTCAGAGTGAATGTAACTAAATGGTAAACAAAGTACATGCTGAATTCCTGTCATAGCTGCATTTTACCAACGCATCACTTATAAAAGAATGTCACCATTTAGCAGGAAACAGCAAAATATGCAGCACTAAAGTTCACCCTTGGGGGACAAAAAATGTTTGTGCAAAATTTCTACGTGACCCAATAGTTGTTGATGTGTTTCAGTTTGGACCAAAGTGGCGGACTGACCAGCCAACACTGCACATAGCACATACCACATAGCATGGCTGGAATTTCACATTCATTTTTGATGTCTGAACTACTAAAATGGATGGAAAATCAGTATTTGCTTTTAGATTTAGTCTTCCACAAAAACAACCTGCACATTTTTCAAAGAGAGAAGATCACTTTTATTGAACAGTCAACATGTCTGCAGGTAAAAGTGTAGTTGTGACTTGATATTTCTACGCCTATTATTAAATGAAATGACAAAAAATACCCTACTAATATTCTACCACTCCATTAATTTAACAAAAAGGCAGCCATGTGAAAGTTGTAATAGCTAATAAGACTACTTAGTAAATCAGTCATGGCATGACAGAAGAGGCAGAAAACAAGATTAGATCATTGAGCACAACATACTCTCAACCCCCCAAAACACCCTCAACCCATGACACTGCAAGAGAAGAAGTTTTCATAAATGCTCTAATCCGTCATAATGATAATGATAATGAATGCAAACGTAAAATTTACAACTGACATGTCCAAACAATTGAAAATCCTCTCAGAGGGAAAAATAAAAACATGTAAAACAACTCATATTTACATCAGTTTATAATACAGAACCTCCACGGCCCATTTTCTCTTGTTATAAAACAACAGTGAAGTAAATGACATGGAAACGTTACAGCCTTCATTAGCTCAAATCTTTCTTTTGAGAACGTCAAACAAACAAACAAACTGAACAGAGGATCTTTCTCATGGTAGTCAGATGCATTTTTGGCCCAATCAACACACACATCACCACATTTCTAATAATGTCATATTATACCATGTGTTGCAGTAAAAATGTTGCAGCAGAATTTTCTGATCCAAGAAAACAAAGTTTTCACAGGTTGCTTGAGGATGTTTTAAAGTTTTGATTCAAACAAAAACTAATTCCAGTGTCAACTTTTCAATGGACTGAGTTCAGGCAGAAACCATCTGACTCATATTTTTGAGATATTTGCCCATTGGCCAGCTAACCCTGTAAGTGATGACAACATCGACTCATATCAGCCATGAAATATGACTTTTCACAGCAACTTTAAAGGTTACTGGTGAACTACTATTGAGGAATGTGGCTAAGACTTATCTACACAGAAACTATATCACATGCCTACATATATTACATATAACTTGCACATGTATGAATGAATGATGAATTAGTTTAAAAACTGGTGAATAGAACAAACTTTCATTATCATCCTTTAAACAAGATTTGGTATCCACGCTGTCATCACTTCCAGGATAAGCTGACCACAGGTCAGTCCTGTGTGCTCCTTCTTCTTCTACCAAGAAAATAACGTTCAGTCAATAAAGCTTTGACATCAAACATCTGCGATTGGTCCGCTGTGGCAGCGTGCTGTTCAGCGACTGAGGCCTCCGTGAGAGTATCTCGCATAACCGTTCTCAGGATACAGAGAGAGCTCCTCTGTGCTGCTGAGGCCGTTGTTAAGTTCTGAAAAAGATGTCAGAAAAATGACTGATGATGATAAGACTATTTCTACTGAAGAAAATGAAAAGACTTTGATATATTGGATTTATAGTTGGCTTAGATTAATGGTTGCCATTTATCTGTCCTTCATCTGGAAAGAATGATGAAAAATAATAAAAGGCTGATAAAAGCACACAATATTTAATAAAATGATATCAGTAATGATACATAGTACAAAAATGTGACAAATGACACCAACGGCAACAAACAAAAAGAGGTCGTGAGCTGAGCGTGGTACAGATTTGTAGTTGTTAAAGGAAGGACTAAGTATTAACGTTTTGGATTTGAGAGGAAAAAATTTCAGATTTATGTTAACGACGTCAGATATGTGGTTTATAATTATCTGTTCCATTATGATGAATTAGATCTTTGTATGATAAATATATAATATATATATGAAGTGAGCTCCTGCCACAGCTGTAAAGTCAACAGGTTCTCATACCGGAATGACAGAATAGGCCGAAATCCAGCAACTCCCAAAACAACATATATGAGTGTTTCAGCATCCTCTATAGGACGGATGGGGACAAGCCACAGCAAGTAAATCACTTAAGTTACATTCATGATGAAAGTTAATGCTGTGAAACAGTCACCGTTATGTTATGTTTACCAAAGTTTAGGATTAGGAAGAGATCACTTCCTTACAGAAGTTATGTCCCAAAGGTGATGTAACTTAAATCATGTGTGTGGTGTAAGTTATGTTAAGTAACTTTCCTCACAGGGCTGTTTGTCGCTCTTTGTACCTGACTTGTCACCATTAGCACAGCCGCCACAGGTCACCTGTATACACACTGCTCATTTTAACACCCTTGAAGAAACCACCACTGATGTGTTTGGGTATGAGGACAGGCTGGTGTAGTGTTTGAACAACAATGTAATAAATGAATCCAGCATCAGTTGTAAAACCAGCTTCTAGATGCATTACCGCCTAGTTTAGAATCTCATTCTGTATTTCTACCTGAATTTTACGCATGCTTGCTCTGTGCAGTTCCAACCTGAAGCATTTATTTCCAGGTTTGAATATAGCCAAAGCTTCACCTGAGAATATGAGCTTCTCCTTCATGATGTTGACGTCCCGACTGGAGCGGCGGGCCACAGCACTCAGCATGATCTGCTCTGGGTTATAGTTCTGCATCCCGCTCATCCTCCACCTGTTTCAGCACACACAGATCCAAACCATTACAGGCCAATCCAACTGTGTCATTAAACCTCACCTAAATTCAATAATTCTGGTGCCAGGCTGGGCCTTTAAGGGCCTTTACCGGCTTTATGTAATGGTATGTACATCAATAAACACGAGGCAAACAAGTACAGTGAAAGAAAGGAAGCAATTGGCCTTGGGGTGTCGGGCGATAGAAGCACAAGGAGGACAGACAAGGAGAGAGAAACAAAGGCCAAGGCAGTCACAGCAGTTACCTGATCATATGATAGCTGACAGATGCCAGGGGCAGCGGAGGAAGGTTGCATGCAGATCAGGCAGAGCACAGGACAAAGTAAGAATGTCAAAGGAGAGCGAGAGAAAGAGGGAGAGGACAGAGAGGACAAAGAGAGGTTACAGCATGGGGGAGAGACATAGAAGCATTCAGAAGACAAAAGACAGAAGTAGGAAAAAAGAAAAATATGGGCAAGAAAGACAAGAGCAGAATGAACAGTCAGTATAGCAGCAGCAGAGTGGACAAGTCCAGAGCTGCAGAGTCCAAGACTCAGAATAACACTGTGCAGTCACAGAAAGCCCTTCAACCCCCTCAGCTTCTCCACTTATAGAGTTAATATATTCAGACATGTGCTGCACCTGCCAATGCTAAAATAACATTTGATTTAACACATACTGAAAGTTATAAAACTGTTAATGAGCTGAAGAAAAACATTGCATGAAGCCTAACTGTGTTCACTAAAGCAGGTCAAATGTTAAATCATTTAAATCACCATATTCTCAGTACTTGTCACAAAAACAAGACCTTCTGAGTCAGTTCACCCAAATGTAATAAAAATATTTTGTCCAGGTTTGGAGATACCCAACTCACTAGTTTCTACCAAACAAATAGTTTCAACAGTTGACTTTGTATTCAGTGATAAAAGTGACTCAACTAAGTCTGTCAAATTAAACTACAAGATATAGCAATCATGAAATGCATCACAACTAAATCATAAATCATTTCACAAACCTCCACTCTATAAACAAGACACTGTAGCATTCATTTCCAAGTGTTAGACTGAAATAAAACATCTGACAGTACGGTTGGCCTACGTCTGACATAATGTTTAACTTGTTATTTGAAAAAAACGTGTTAAAATGGTAAAAGGGACTAATGGCCACTAAAAATTAACACTTAAATATGGTGGCAAGTGTTGCCTTTTTTGTGCTACTTGATGGAAAAATACATATCAAGGTGTTTTACCATTTACTATATTCACACACCTGTAAAACAAACAGATCAGAGCAGCATCATATCATTAAGCATCAAGCATAGAAATCTACCGATGACGGCAAGCACCACGCCGCTCTGGGGCTGTGAGTCCAGATCACGATTTATCATTAAAATCTTTCCAACGCTCAGGTTCAGGCAAGGTCGCAAAATAAGACACGTCTATAAAACAAAGGTTTATTTAAAACGTTTTGTTGTAATTCGAATACGCGTCATGCACTTACATCTGGAGAACCTTTGGCTTTCTATTATTATTTTTTCATTTATTATTATTATTATTATTATTATTATATTATATATTATATTATTATATTATATTATATTGTTATATATTATTATTAGTAGTAGTGGTATTATTTGTAGTATTATTGGTATTATATAGTACAGCGCCTTACTATGATTGTGCATGTTGTTATATATTTTTATTAGTAGTATTATTATTAGTATTATTAGTAGTGGTATTATTATTATTATTATTATAAGACTCTGGACTCACCTGGTGCAGTAATTTACCTCTGTGTAATAATTTGTAATAATAATTTTTATATATTTTTTTATTTATAAGTGTATTCTTATTCTTATTCTTATTCTTTTGGAGCTGTGTGTAACAAAAAGCAATTTCCCCCTGGGGATTATTAAAGTAATTCTGATTCTGATTTCTATCCCCCGAAAAGAGGCGCATGTATGTATATGTATATTTATGTATATTTATGTATGTAACGTCATCATGGAAACATTTTCGAGGAAAGTGTTTTCAATACTTTTAAAACACAATAACACTAAAATATTTTATCATATTTTACTACTAGATACTATTACTATTACTTTACTATTATCATTATTTCAAATGTGTATTTCAAATAAACTTATACTGCTCATACTATGTTGTTTGATGTTGGGTTTTTATTTTTAATTATTTTTTTCAATTTTTTGTAATTTAGGTGAACTGACCCTTTAAAGACTCCTCTCGACCAGTTGCACATTGTGACTAATTCAACCAACACGAATGAACATAAATACAAACGTTATGCACATGTGCATTAAACTAAATGCTATGATGCTCATTTAGAATAAAGACGGCGAGCGTTCAGTGAATATCTGTCTTTGATATCATTTTCTTACGACAGCTGCTCATGCATCACACTTCAAACTGTACTTACTTCTGAAAACAGAAAATCCCTATGACTATGGTGAGGGAGACCAGATCTGAAGCGATCCAGATGAAGTTGTAAGCGCTCTGGCTCTGCAAGAGAGAGAAAAGCAGTTTCCAGTCTCCACCAGCGGAGGTCACCATTAACATGCATGTCTCCTGAAGCCGACACAAGGCCCTGACTGAGGCAAAAGCCTGTTGGACAGCTGCTTTTTGGTTTAGATCTGTCTGTGCCCTTGTCTCAACCTGTCTCAGACTCTTTCCCAGGGTCCTGTTGTTCTCTAACGCCACGCTGAGCTAAAGTCTGCTGCTGAGCCCCTCATATTTCTCTGCGTCCTTGCCCTCGAGTCTTGCTGGGCCCTCGTCAGTCTCTGTCCTCTCTCCTGCTGTCCTCTCGTCTTGCTGTGTGACCTTGTCTGTGTGTTTGTGTCTGTGTGTGTGTGTGTGTGTGTGTGCGTGTGTGTGATTATATGTGTCTGTGTGGTGTCGGATAAGAGGCAGAGAGGGGAGAGCTGTTTACCATGAGCCAGATGGGGTAAGGCACCTTTCGGAGGACTTGGGGGGCATCAGAGGACACAGAAGGCACCCCACTACACCACAGGATGGAGAAGAGCCAGGGCTCATTCACTGGGTAGACAGTCACACTCACATTATTGGCCAGATACTCCCTGGGAAAGGAAAACTACATGTCAGAGCTGGAAAAAACAGCACTTTCCTTTCATAACACAGGAACTCCCAGGTAAACACAGGTATTGTCACTTTGAATGTTTTGTGTGAGAGAAATGCATGCAGCGTGGAACCTGCAATATTTCATCTGTATCCATGATGACGGAAAAGGATTCGATTAAAGGACCATGTCGCTATCATCCCAAAAGATCATGGACAGTTTTTAAAAAGGGGGCAAAACCGACGCAGCAGAACCAGAGATACTGTCTTTTCTTTCCCACATTCTTGTCACACCCACACCCACAATTAAACGTAGCTGCCACTGGTTCCTTCGGTGACTTGGGTGTGGTATGCTAGTAGTGGCTGCTGTAGCCTGGAGCCTGCAGCAGAGGTCTGTTCAGCTGAGGTCTCTCTATCTCCAAACCAACAGATCTTTTCATTTTCAGCCGCTGGCTCAAGTGACTTGCGGACATTCATCAGATGTTACACAGATCCCTGTGACCACACTAAAGGCTGTTTACAACCTTTGCTTGCTTGCTCTTACTGTATGTCTTTGTGGCTGGCCTTGCTGTAGTGGAGGGTCAGGCTTGTTATTCCCCTCTGCCTTATCTCTTCCACTGACAGCCTCTCATTTGAGCTTTGCTGAAGCCCTCGCACCTTCCCCCTGTCCGTGTCGGGGGACCACGTCACCTGGCACAGACACATATGACATGGAAAGACCCTGATCAGGAATGCATGCAGTGTGCTTTATGTTCCACTTTGATGTTACGACAGTGCTACTTGTACAAACTAAAATATCAAGATGATGTAGGCAAATAAACCGTGACACCTTGGAGTACAGTAATTACAGTGAACACAGAAGGAGGCTCATCTCTCCCAGTATTCTCAGTGGTAACATGATCTTTATCAGTATGAACTGTAGGTATGTAGCAGTTTTTTTCAGTGAACAACGTATTTGAATGGTGTCCTTTCAAATGTTATTGGAAAAAATGCAGGTGTTCTTTAGAACTTTTAAAAAATCTTTTGTGGATACAGTATGTTGCTGGAAGATGCATGTTTTGTAAAGTGATGGTGTCTTGTAATCCCATGTGAGAAGGGCCAGGAGTGGCATGACAGAGAAAAAAAATAAAAACTTCCTAAATCGTAACACCCTATCCAAAGATCAGTGTACTGTAGTACAACACCAGCTGCCAGTCTCAGTGAGTAGTCTTTGTATTCCTGAGTCACTGGAGTTACTACAAGTGGCACCTTTAAGTAATCAAAGGATTATTAACGAGGAACCTACAGTCCTCACCCTCTTCTGGTTAATCCCTGCTTTCTGCACTGCCCACAGCGTGTCCATGAACCAGTTCCGGTAGCGTGGGTGCTCTGGTGGAGGCTTGCGGATGTTGAGCAGTGCAGAGCTGTTGGTCCTGGCTGCCAGGCGCAGCATTTCCACCAGACTGCAAACTGTCTGGTTGCCTATTCTGCTCCGGTCCCTCGCGGTCAGGGTTTTTACTGTCCAGTAGGGGTCACTCTGGAGGCAGAGGACAGCAGCAGAGAGGCAGACACTGAGATGTGACACATATTCTAAATCAAGTGCGTGCAGCTAATGTGTGCAATTTGTACTTATAGATATTAGATTTAGACTTAGTTATCGTTTATATCATTTGGTCTTGCAAACACATATTCCAGCTGTGATGGAATCTACATGAACAAATCAGGGTGAGTTGGTGTGAAGTGGATTTCCGTACCTCCAAGAACCACTGGCCTGCGTTCAAGGAGCGAATCTCTGTCCAGTTGAAGAAGGAGGCGTCATCATACTGTCTGGTTGGAAAGACCTTACTGACGTCTGTGGTTCGTCTCAAGGTGCGGTCTCGCATTAGAAAGGGAATCCCCTCCACACTGAGAGACACAAAATGGTTGTCAAATGTCGTCCTTTACAACATTGATTATGATTTAGTAGGATCTATATGTGGAACTGCAGAGCACTCTGAGTGAATTAAATATGAATATGTTATCAATGTGCGGTTAATCACCTGATGGTGACGTCAGCCTCCAGGGAGCTGGCTCCATGCTGCAGGGCTCTGTGAAAGGACACCATAGTGTTTTCTGGAGCCAGCTAGAGCAAAGACAAGACAGATCAGATGTAAAAGACAGAAAAAACACATTGGTGGGAAAAGATTCAAAGTTCTTTCAAATTTAAAATTCTTTATGGTTACAGATTTGTTTATTCAGGATTTTGACAATTAGACAATTACCTTTGGGCTACAACATGGACCAACACAGCTGAATACATAACAAATATTTGGTCAACATAGCACATCTAATTTTTTTGGCGTCTGTTTTACTGTATAAAAATATTGCGAAACAGAGAGAAACAACTAACCCAGACTGACAAAGACAAACAGCATAGTGTAGAAAAACCCAGTAGCAAACTCTAGTGCTTAAGATGCCTTTAAATCACAAATGTATTGTATTAAATTGTGCTAGTTGATTACATTTCTTTTAGTATGAATATTGACAGTAAATACAGACACAAGGCAAAATCCATTAATGTAAATAATCAAAAGTAGCTTAAAGAACTCATTTTGTTTGTAGATGCTGAATTTCCCTCTTGGATTCTGTGACAATGTAACTAAAGACAGCTCAGACTGCTTCTTTTAGGTGTTATGTGACACCAGGCTCTATGGCGATGCTCTTTTAGGAGATAACATCAAATCAATTACATTACAAAACATTTCCCAAGAGACAAAGAGAAAAAAAATGCTGATGTCCAATGAATTAATCTCTCGATTTGTGAGAGTGCATGGTCTTTTTCTGCTTTATTCAATCATCTGTTGAGGAGGTGATCTGTCGGTGACTCTGTCACTACAGGTATGAACATACACAGCTGAATAACGGCTTCATGGGGGACAGTAATATCTAAATAATCCAATCTAATAATCTGCTGTGTCATTTATCTAAAACCTCCACACAGCCGAGGTGCAGGCCAGGTGGTTTTTGTGATTACTGTGTATGTGCATGTGTGTATGTGTATGAGCCTTTAGAGGGCACGATAGCACAGCTCTGAACATCTCTGTACATTTGTTTACAGCTAGTCACCTGGAAGAGTATTTGCTTGCCCAGCTGTGCCATGACAGTTCAGTTTGTTGTTGACTCTCACGCTCACTGAGCATGACAACTGTAGGCTCATGTACTGTAGCTGTGCACCACTGTGCTCGGTAAAATATAGTGCACAGGCATGTATGCTCTCAGTCTATGAACATAGAGATAAGATCCAACTGATCCAGGGGCTTTAGATCCTGATGCAACAACACATGTATAGGACATTTTTGTTATTTTTTGTCTGTCAGGTCTTGGCAGTGTCATGTTCTCCCCACAGAGCTGCACATCATCCATTTGGACAGTGAACTGCATCAGACAGTGAGGTCTGACACAGCTCCAACTCACCATAGGAGCTCCTCGTCGGCCAATGATGTCTGGTCGAGGCTTGAGGCTTTGCCGGTCCATGATGCAGGGGCAGGTGAATGTGAGCGGTGCCAGACAGATAGCCAGGAGGACGATGGCGTAGATCAGCAGCACCATCACCTGGAAATCTAGGAGGACGGAGCAAAGGGGTGTTAAGAGTTCGACTTATTCATCCTCAGTTCATCTATGCATTATGGCAAGGTTGTCTGTGGTGGTTAGTAGAGTTAGGCGCTCCGAAAACAGAGAAATAATTATCTAAGAAACACTACAGGAAAGCACTGTAAAGTACATGTAGTTAAACACCTATATCATGTCACATACCTTCATCATCTGCACAATATCCTCATGGGGTTACTCAAATATTACAAGGTGGCACCTTGTGGAATTGAAACTACAAGTGTGTTCATGATACAATGACAAAAATGATCTTCTTCATTCCATATCAGTCTGTATAAAGAAATCAGAAGCAGAGGACTGCTTGGGTGATGACAGGGATCTTAACTAGATATAAAAGTCAACACTTACTGGATCTCTCTCTGCGGACCACATATCCAGCTACCAACCAGCTGAGAGCCGTCACGGTTGCCAGGGCTCCAATGTGGAGGAAAGGTGCTGTGGACTGGTGGGAAACACAAACATAGACCAAAGGTAATAATAAGTGTATCCTGTACAAGGAGTTGGTGTGGTTGTGTATCAGTACTATGAGAAATGAATCCAGTTTCAGTGATCATTTTAGGACCTGATGCTTTAGCACTGCAGATACACCATGCAGCAGTTTTTTTAACATTCAGGAGCCAAAATGTTATGTACAATATGTCAGTTTGGACACAGTCATTGAAGTTACCTTAACAACCTGATTAATATAACTCTCCTGTCCAGCAGTTGGAAACCTTAGTTTAGCATAAAGAGTGACAGAGTGTCTACCAACACACCACAACAGCTCAATAAATCTTGGTTTTACAGGGCGCCGTGTGCGGGTGCAGACTTCTTGGCAGGGAGCTAAGTGATTTCACTTCTTCAGGCTAAGCGAAGCTAACTGGCTGCTGGATCATATTTAATGGATATGAAAGTGGTATCACTTGTATCTTCTCATCTAACTTTCAGCATCTCTTCCAAATATTTCAAACTATTCCTTAAAGTCTGCCAAAACGTACTGCAGATAAGATTGGATAGGAATTAACACTGACGTCCATCCAAAACATAATTACTCTCAGGTGCTGAGCTTTTTTTAGTGCTGTTTTGGAACAGTTCTACCCCCTATTCCACTTTGAATCCCTCACTCAAGGGAT
Organism: Pempheris klunzingeri; assembly: GCF_042242105.1. NCBI lineage: Eukaryota > Metazoa > Chordata > Actinopteri > Acropomatiformes > Pempheridae > Pempheris > Pempheris klunzingeri. The sequence goes on along the minus strand of NC_092025.1, from coordinate 2,475,609 downwards.
TAACTGTAGTCCCTTTATGAAAACTACCATCAGTTCAAATTAATTCAGTTGCAATTTATTATGCCTTCCTTTAACTGACACTATTATATACTGTATGCAACTTTAGTCAAAAGGTAGAAAACTAAATGAGTCAAAACACAGCAGCAAATGTAACGGATGCAGGATTATTGTACAGCCGTGATTCTAACCTGCAGTGATACGAGCAGGATGTCCCACTCCTCCCCCCATATGTCATCAACAGAGATGACCCCAGAGATGGTGGAGAGCAGCGCAGCCAACACTCCAATCTGTAGAGACAATGATGAAGTCAGACTTCATATCAAAAGGTGTGTGTGGAGAAAATCTATAGCAAACATTTAAGATGTGGACCACAGCACCTTGTGAACCCAGTAGAGGTTCAGCTGCTGGCCCAGTGATATATGGAAGAGGGCTAAAATCTGAGAAAACAGAAAGATTCACATCACAAGTGAGAAATGATCACGTTTGCTACTATTTAGGGGCTTGAAACAGACTGTTACCATTAGGAATGTGATGTAGGTGAATCCCACGGTGGTGGATGCCAGGATGGGGATCGTCTCATCCCTCCATTCTCCAGAGCGGTTGTACACTGACCTGGAGTGTGAACAGGTAAGATGTGACTTGTCTACCTTATGATGAAACTCATTCTTTTTTGTCAAATAGGAGAAGTGGTTAGAACTGGTTCCATCCTTGGTCACAAACAGATTTTCACTTCCAGTCACATAGTGGGATGACTGACTGACTCACCAGTTGAACTCGTTGAAATCATTTTGAGCCACCAACCAGAAGTAGGCCCAAAACAGAAGCAGAAGGAAAGAACTGCACAAGATGACGAACCATGTACACTCCCACTGTGCCGGAAAACACAAATAGTTCACCTTTTCAGATGCTAAACTGAGACTGTTTCATACGTACATACATATACATATATACATGAAAATAAATATATAAACACACACACACATATATATATACAGTAGTCCCTCGCTGTAACACGGTTCACCTTTCGTGGGCTCGCTGTTTCGCAGATTTTTTTAGTGCAATTTTGCATGCTTTTCTTTTTACAGTGTAAAAGTGTAAAAAAGTGATTGGCTAAGGGACTGTAGACCAATGTCAATCAATCTCCTCCGTGCCGTGTCTCTGTACAGTACAGAATGCGTTCGACTTGCCAAATTTACATAAATGTTCAATCGCTAGCAGTGTGACTTTTAAGTGCTGCCTGTTTGCAAGACAAACAAACAAGTCAAACAAGAGATAAATGTGAGAAAATGTTAATGCCTGTCTGAGAAAAGTGTATAAACTGTATGGTGAGGGGTTTTACAGCCTTAAAATAAATAGAATAATTGTAAAAAAATAAAGCTGACTACCTCGCGGATTTCGCCTATTGTGGGTTATTTTTAGAACGTAACCCCTGCAATAAACGAGGGACCACTGTACTGTATATACAGTATATACATAAGAATATGAAGAGTTTGAGAGACTGAGATTAAAGCGGTGCTAATCAATATTTTTATATGAACAATGGATCAAGTGGCTAAATGCTGTGTGACTAAGGTTAGTCATAGTGACAAACCCACAGATAATTGTTCCCCTCACACTCCTGATTTTGTTTTACAGGGAGACGGGTCTAGAGTCCCTCTGTGTGCTACCTTCCCTGCAGCACACAGCCAACAGACAGTTAGCAACTAGATGGTGAACTATTTTAGCTGTTGTAGGGTATTTTGTCCAGACCAAAAGCAGAGCTAAAGGACAGTGAATACTGGACTGGCAGTCAGAAGTTGGACAGACAGACACCTCTAGACGAACGCTATAGTGATGTAGCTCTGTAACTGCTTGGTGTTTGTTAACACTGAACTTCATAAGGTGATGATGTGTTAATGTGATGTTCACAGCTTGGTTTCCCAAGGGCCCTAAAGTAGAGAGTAACTTCTAGCTCAGCTGACATAATTATTACACTGTGAATCTGTAGTTGCTAAATTCAAATGTTTTATTTAATCCAAACGTTATACTCAGTACTGGGGAACTACAGTAGTTGAAAGAGTATTTTTCCGATGATGTGGTCACTATCCATTCACTGCACTTCACAGACATCTCTTTTCAATCAAATTCTTTTTCTGTTAGTTTGGGATCCGTATCCCTGGGATGAATAACTGCTGATGATGACTTCCTGTAGTTCCTGCATGCCATCACAAAGACATAGCCAAACAAACAAACAAACAAACAAATAAATAAAGGCTTTCTCATTAATGGGCTGTAACCCCTTCCTTTACAGTCTTCTGGCTTGGCATGTGGGACAAAGGTATAGAGGGGAGCTCGTGCAGCACTCAAGGACTCTTCCCTTCAGTAATTAACAGGATTATGAGCTAATGCCATGTGAGGGGAGGTGTAGAATGTGATAGGCCAGTCAATAGATCCTGTTGTGCATTGATCAGCTTTGCACCACAGCGTGCTGGACTCACCATTTCCAGAGGCTTATGTAAGGGGCTGGAAGATACTTAGTTGTGTGTGCAAGTAAAGAGCAAATGACTGCACTGATGCGCTGAGAGGTTGAGTCTACACAGGACAACTTATGAGCAGTTTCACTTACAGCAAGGAATGGAGAGGGTATGACAACGCAACAGAGAATATCCTCTAACCCAATGCAGCCAGTCACATGACTGGAGACAGGACACGGGAGAAGTGGGGATATGACAAGTACCAGTGGTTGTTTTTAACTGGTTTAGCAGCATGGCTATGAGGCACTGAGCCAAATTCCCTGATATGTCCTAATTTTTCCAGACATTTCGCCAAATTCCACTTTTTTTTTCATTTGAAATTCTCCTCTGTCTATTTATACGCCTCCACCAGAGAGCACTCATTTGGTAGATTAGGATTTCAGTTTCATGCCGGAGGTGTCCAGCAGGGTTAGAGAAAGGCCGTGACTAACAGGTCAAGTAATCCTTGGCTCAGAAAATCTCCTTGGTGAGGAAAATGGTGTTGAGGAGAAGCCTGCTCCTCAGTAATTACTGTCAAAGCACATTCAATACTAATACAATACTATAGATTTGACAGAAAATGAGAGACAAGTAAAAAGCCTAAATACTGAAATTGATCCAAAAAAATCTCCTAAACACAATAACAGCAGTTCCACTCACTGATTTGCAGCATTGGCTTCCACGGTGCAATGCATCTCAGTTATAATACAAGAAACAACAACACTTAAAAGACAAAACGATCATGAGAAAGGTCATGAGAAACAATGTTTAAGTGTGGGAGGTACCCCCATACCACATCATCCAACCTTTGCCAGGCCGCTCTCACTGTGCAGCTGTGGGATACCTGACACTTTCTCCTGAGTGAATGGCATGCACAGGTCTCTCCATCTCTTCATTTAGAACTGCTTCCAACAGCGCTCATAAATCCTGATTTATGTGCTGACTTCACCGTATGACCAACCTCTCCCTCCGTCTTTCCTCTGCCGGGAGATACTGTACAGTATGAGACAAGGCCAGAGTCTCCTGAACATGAACACTGATGGTGTGTTCAGGATGTTTTTTAAATGACTGTGTACACCCGCCATTTTCTAAGAGTGACTGTGTGATGTTGTTGTGAGCCACGATGCCTTAGTGCAAAGTTTCCACAAGCCACTCTGACAAAGTGGAGCAGCAGAGGTTCAGAGTACCGATGATGTCTGAGAGAACATTAAGCCTAAAAGCCCAAAGCAGCACTGAATCAGTAATCTGTCCTCACTAATAAAAGGCTGGCCTTGATAATACAATCAGTCACATTCACTCGTTGCAGTATAAACAGACAGTATTTCAGTGCATGAATGCTAACCTCTCTGCTTATGTGTAAGCACTGCATGTGTGTCTACATGAAGCTTTGTAAATGGAGACAGCGAGGTGAAAGAGGCAGCTGTGTGCTTGTATTGTTTCTTCTTGGTCAGCACATCATCAGTGCCAGGCTCACACACTCGGTAAATGGCCTAATTTATGGCAGAGCCACTGACTCTTTGTGCAAAGAAGACATCCAGCAGCCATAGCTGTGGCTGCCCAGTGGGCATCCACAGCTGGGAGTCTGGCCCTGCTTTACACATCCAAACACTGCACTGATTCTGTCACTGGCTTTATTCTAAAGATCATTTTCCCCTGTTACTAGGGTCTGCTCTAGAGGTTACTCAGGAATTCAGTTAAAATGAGGATGACATCAACCTCTAATGGATCAGTTTTGGAAACAAAAAAACATTCCTAAAATTCCTAAAGAATTACTAAGGTGAAGGTTAAATAAATAGAGCACATATTCATCAAATATAGGAAAGATTTTTTTAAAAATTAAATGTTAGGAAAGGAGTTTTAAGTGATGTATGATGACACTGTCCAAAATCTTTAGAAACTGTTATGTAGCAAACATTATTTACATTTTCAGTGCTATTTGAGTTTCACCTAAGGAACAAACTACGGGAAAATTCATGGTATAAATGGAGCCTGAAATGCCACAATCATAATTACTGAATGTACGTTGCACACCACATTGTTGTTGTGCAGTTTTGTGTTGCCTTTCACAAAGCCTGACCTATTTTCCTTTTTTTTTTTTGGCCTTCAGAACCACAACAGGGAAAATAGTTCATCTATTCCTGAGGCGCGATCAGGTTTCAGTGCAGACTCAGCAGGATTGTGTTGTGTGTCTCATTACCAGCCTCTGTTTTGCTCTCCTGCACACTGCACAGTGTACAGCCAGCCACTGGCCACACACACTGAAGTAGTTTAAGTGCATAATGCTGATCTACAAGATCCCTAAGCAGAACTAGTAAGCAGGGAAATAGGGATAAGAACACCAGCTAAGACTACTGTTGTTCTTAGGCCTATATGATACAGCCATACCTAAAGAGGATCTAAATACTGCATACAATGTGCTCTTAGCATATCAATGCTGTTTCTTTATCATTACAACCTATAAGACTGCGACTTGCATTTCTTACTAACATGCCTTACATAGGAGCACGTTACACTAATGCAATTAGTTTTTTTTCCATAATGACTGGTGTAATAGATTACAATTTAAATTTAGTATTCACATCACAGTTCTTATCGCAGTAATACTGTTACTTTGACACTTGTTAGCCGTCAGAACCTGTTTATTTAAAGGTAATTTATGTGGTATGTGGGTGTGACACCTCTCTCTAAGTAAAGGAATTCATTACTTTTGCTGTTAAGTAATTAGTGAAATAGTCCAATGTAATTATTTTTCCATGAGTAATGCGTGATGAGTATTTGATTACAGGTGTGAAGTAACTTGTCCAACACTCTACTAATGGAAGACAATTCCGCATGTCTGACATACACACTTATAACGGGAGGATGTTCAAAGGTGTGGCTGGGTGTCGAAGGCTGGCACTGAATGTCTGGTCAGGTTCATAGCTTTGCTTATTTATCCATCAGATATATATCATGACTTCAATCCAAATTTTGTCAAGTTTAGACTATTTCATTAAAGTTGCTGTACAGCTGCTTACATGTTTTATGTAAGTATTTCTAGTAAGTATTGCTTTGGTAGTGAAATTCAGTATCGTATTAGCATTAGTACCGCTTCAATCAAAGACTGACAATTTGAATTGGAATAATTTGAGTTTGAAGATGCATCACACGATAATAGTGATATAGGTATAGTCTTACCCTGGAGCTGTCGTCTTGGGAACGCTGGTAGCGTTTCCAGCGGCAACCATAGATCCCAGTGACAAAGGACACAAAGACCTGCTTCTCGTAGACCTGTAAGGGTTGGTGTTTCACCATGCTCCTTCAGCCTCAACGCGCCACCAGTCCGTTAACATCCCACACAGGACTGGAAACCCTGAAGAAGATCAAAGTGTTACCAAACAGAACAAGCTTCCAAATAATAAGCTCAGTCTTTATCCATACAATTACATTTTTCACCAGCACGCCAGCCACGTCATGCTGCTGAGGTATATTTCTTTACAAAACACTTTGAAGATGTTGACAGTCCTCGGCCTTGTTTGGAGTAACAACACGTGTGAGAGGAAGTCAACATACTATTCACTAGTGACACATGTCTGGGACAGACATAATAACATGTTGTATGCTTTACAGTCACCATCTAAGGTTTTATTACTGTGGAAATGTGCCAAACAGGCACCAGGGAGATTGGTATCATCTATTTATGGGTGTGACTTCGTCAAAAGGAGTCAGCGTGTTGCCATTAAACTCACTTCTGCCTCGGAGAAAGGCTTGTTGCCTTGGCGGCAGGTAAAAATGTCTTGGCATGGACGCTGCTGTTTTTCATGGCTCTCTGGAAGAGTTAGTGCTGCGCCATGTCTCTTTTCAGGGTCTCTTATTGCTCGAAATCAATCACTTGTATCACTTTTTGCATTCTCCTCAGGCATTTCCATCATTTCTGTATGGAATCATTTACAGACAGCCAATTATGGAATTATATAATTTTCCCTTCGAAGACCTTTAGGGCCTTTGTGTTTACGGATCGACTTGGTGTCCTGCTGAGTGACAGGTCCTAAAATAATGATCATTGTTTTTGTTTAGTGGAATGGTTCTCTGGGCGGCAATGTCATTCTACCACTTTGTCCAGACTGAAATACTTATTCTGACTATGACTGTTACTTCAGCTGCTCAGAAGTTTTGTACAGACAGTAAGGAAAGATATTTAATAGTCTTTAAGCCAAACTGCAAGTGAACACCTCTCTGTGCAGCTGGATGGAAATAAATGTTTGTTCTGTTACTTCAACGCATCAGTTTCGCGATTGTGATCAGCTCTACACCCTTATTCGGTTATAATGTGATGTGTGATTCACGCTGCTTCTCTGAAGGGAGGCAAAGGTTTTTTTGTGGGCCCGGGTTGGTCCATTAAACCTGGCCGTGCCGTTCCAAGCCAAACTGTGATGACATGCGTTTGCACTATGGCTTCAGAGCAGGGGACAGCCATGCTGAGCCGTGCTACTGTGGTCCTACTTGGCCAAAGAATGTGGCATTTAGAGCGCACTGATACAACAAGACAACAGGAAAGAAGCACAAAGAGCTCCAAGCTGAATGCGCTTTGTTAACACCAACATCAAGAAGAAATATGTTGCTCTGATCACATCAGAGACTAAAAACCCTTCACACGTGACCAAGGGGAGCCAGGTGGGCGTCGCTGCCACCACATAGAGCCCCCTCGACACCCTCTAATGGAGAGCAGCTCACCTCTCTGAATACACCTTGAGGCAGCAGTCGGACTGCAGATACCACCGTGTCAAAAACTCCTCATTCATTCAATGAGACCACTGCTTTGGTCCAGCAGGGATGACAGCAGAGCACCTGGTGGGGCTATTTAACAAGCCCCCCCCCCATCCTCACAGCACTTATGAAAACAGATCCACCTGGTGCTGTAGGCCACACTGCAACCCCCGCTTCATTTACTGCAGCAGAGCATGGAGTGAGCTTTTCTAGATCCAAAAACACCCTCAACAGAAAACAAAGTACAACAGAACACTGAAATGTCTTACATTTTATTCTTTATCCCTTTTGATAGAAGGCAGCAATGAAAAGCAATTTCCCCGAGAGATAAGAGTAGATAAGGGTGTTTCCTGGTCACCGGTCCTTAACAAAACAAACTGCTCCTTTGTCCTTATCTCTGAGCAGAGAAATTACAACATGACAGGGGGAATGGGCTAAATGTGTCTGGCTGCGTCTGTGGACAGCTAACACTCTGTTTCCACGTCATTTCATGATTTCACAGACTCACAAGAAAGTTCACGGGGAAGCGAGCCATGCAGCAGGACCACATATACTCACAGTGAGAAACTGAGAGACTAATTAGGCTTCATTGTCTCAGCACCAGGAATTTAACATGGCTACAATGCTAGAGGTACATGAGCAATAAGGAAAATGCTTTGGAAGATGTGAAGGTGGAAATAATGACATAACAGATACTGCTCTTAATTAGCAATCTGGGCCCTCATACAGTGTATTTTATCCAGGCTAGCAAATGAAATTTCACCATGTGTATAACTGCTAAAAACTGAATATTCTGACAAATAATTGACCAATATTTTTATCTCCTGGCGGTCAATGTTGCCATCTAGGCAGCAAGGCATGACATGACATGACAAAAAAGCCCACTGTCTTTGGGGATAGTTCTGTTGGTGTGCTGGTGCTGCTTCTCTTTAATGCTGTGTATCACCTGAGCTGTGTACCCTTTAGGATTCACTGCCAGCGTAAATCTACACAACAATCCTCAGAAGGAGGACACTGTCATGCAGATCTGCAGACTTGACTGCAGTCGACTGGTTATTATACGTGAACTTGCAGGGAGCCTTCTCCTGGATTCTGGGGAGATGGCAGATTCCCAGCATTCACATCCTGACCCCGTCGTCTAACAAGGACCAACTGGAGCTGAAATCACAGGGCCTTATTCCAGCTAGGTTGGCCTATTGTCTCACTGTGGCTTTGTACTGTGGTGCTATCATCACAGCGCTGTGGCCGAACTAGGGCCAGCCACTCAGGCCTGAGACACTTCATCTCTCTATTGCTGTGTGATTTGAGGCTTCTTGAGAGCAAACTAAGAATATGTCCAGTTAAATGATGCCAGATACAGTATGCACTAAAAGAATATAGTAAAAGGATGCAACTATGAAAAGTCTGTCTTCCCAAATTCACCTTTTTTTTCCACTGGGTATAAGCTGGACTGATTAGGTCCCTGATGTGGATGTGAACAGGGAAATGTTTTCTTGAGCAGTCGGTCATTCTGTCTGATGTACTCAGATGCTTTTGATTGATTCTGGAAAACGACACGAAAAGCCTTCCTGAATCCAGGGCCTACCTTAACGCCTCACGAACATCAATCTGCTAATAAAAATGTGTGCAGCATAAACTTCAAGGAATGTCTACAGCACACGTTCTATTTACAGCAAAATCACTGTGAGCAGACACGAAAGCTTTTGATGAAAATGAGGGTTAGCAGTAATAAACTAGTTATGTTCTCAGTTAGTCAGTGTGGTTTATGAAATGTGCTTCAGTATTTGGGCTGTAGTGAGTCAGCAGCATTAGCTGAGTTGATGGAGTACTTACAGTAGCAGGACCTGCACTGATTGGACTCAGGCCTAATGTGCCATTAAATTTTAATGCAATTTCTGTTGTTTCTTTTAGCCTCTGTCATACACTCTGTACTGTATAGTCTCTAAGATAAGAACTACACCTTTTAGATCTGTTACTGTTTCATACAGCCGACAACTTGCAACTACATGAGGAGGACAGCTCCCCAAACATTACTCCAGGCCCCAGGTTCACCTGAGGTGCCTCTTGCAGCCTTTCGCTTGGCCTCAGGCCAGTTTCCTCTGGTGAACCTGCCTGATAGGACTTCACTGCTCTCCTTACTTTCTTGCCAGCCTCCACAGGAGACCTGGTCACTGTCGACACCACTCCATGGCAGCAGGCACCTTGCTGTGTTGTCAGTGGAGTAAGAATGATGCGCTCATTGAATAATACAATAATCCGCTAAATCTCAGCCAACCATTTGCCACAGAGCGTCTGCCATATCTGTCTATTATTAGCCTTTTATCTCGGTCACTGTCGCCTCTTTCCAGGCTTCCATCGTTCATTCCTTCATGAAATTTATATATGCATGCATTAATAGTATCCTTAATCTTTTAGTGGATTTAGCCAAAAATAGAGTTTCCATTAGTGCCATGCGCTCATTATCCACACACAGGGAGGAGTACGAGGGCACCAAGTGGAAACAAAGCTACCGCTGAAGCCACAGAGTTTATTTCAGTATATGCTGATGTTTTTCACCCCACTGGGTCGACCTGCATCCATCAGGTGGTCAGAAGACACGAGCCCCCACTGGATAAACTGAGACCCTGTTCTGCTGCCTGCCCTGCGCACCATCAGCCAAGCAACACCTGCCATTTCTGAGGCACCGTCTGAGTTATTACAGGCGCTTTAAGTCTGACACATAATGTAAATGGGACTGCAGGAAGGCCAGAGTACAGCTAGAGAGAAAAAGAGGAAGTCAGAAATGTCTTCGACTAATCAGATCTGGGAGGACAAAAGGACAGAGCAATGTGATTAAAGCTTGATTCACTTGCTTTGCAAAGATGATGACATCACCACTTGCTGGCAAAGACTGTTTATATGCAGTGTAAAAGAATACGTGCACATTTTCAGCACTAATTAACCAAAGAACCTCTACCTATCTCATCAGCTCAGTGTTTATCTTTGAGTGCCCAGAGGTTGGATGCATGATGGGAACTGGCAGGTCAAGATAATTCAGCTCAGTGTGTACTTGTACTTTGTGTGCTTCCAAACTATGACATAGCTTCTCAGTGACTTTACCAAAGTAAGTCACACAGGCGCTCAGTGGTGCAGCAGGTGTCTCTGAAGGTACAGCAACACAAACACACAGCTGTCAGCCGGCCATCAACACATGACAGCTAATTATCTGTTTGGTCTCCTTCCACAAGCCTTTAATCCGTCATGTTTATCATAATGTGTGGACCCTTATGGGAAGCAGGGGGCCATTAGACAGTCCCTGGCTGCTGCCTGACACTGGCCATGGTAACAATTAAAGGGCTGGGGTTGTGTCATCTTTAAAGAATGTCTCTAAAATATCTGTTTGGAAAATAAAGACACAGAGTGAAGACAGATCTCTCTCAACTGAGTTCCACCAATTAATCACAAAACAGAACACAGTGCCAAGTGACACTCAGATTATAGGAAGATAATCCCGTGAAGTGCGCACAGACACTTACTTTACCTCCACGACAGCCTCTGTATCCTGGACGGTGCACAAAAGGTCAGAAGCTCTTCGTTAGTGACTTATTTCCACGGAGGTTGACATAATGTCGTCTCTTCACGGTTAGACTTTAAGGAGTCATGAAAGTCTTTAAAGTAACTTTGCGCAGCGGCGTGAGACGCGCGGATGGCACACATGAGCCTCTACTTTGTTACTCCAGCGGCGAAGTGCGGCTCCAGCGCGACAGATCCAAGGTGTGAAAATGTGTGAATGTTTGAATAAATCGCGGGAGAGTTCCTCCAGGAGCACAGAGACCTACCTTCAGTGTTCATAGAAGAGTTAAAACTGTAATCCGGCCGACACGCTGTGGGTGGAGCTGAGTTCCGCTGCAAGAAATAGTCCGTCCGAGCGGCTTGTAGACGGAGCGCACAGCTGACTGGGGAGCTGGAGAAGTGTGGACTTTTTATAGTGGGCACGATGGTCGGACCTGAAGAGCAGCAGCAGCAGCAGTGATGCTGCAGGTGGACATCCAGCTGTTGTGTGTTCCTGCTCGTGTCTCATGTTCCTTCATTCACCTCATTCCTCACATTACTGACGGTGCATGTTTCCTTTAGTCCCTTTTTCCATTTATGCCTGTTTTATTGCTCTTATTGTTTTTATACCCTGCCTTTAAACTTATATGCTCTATGCTTTTAAATCTGTTTCATATTTTTGTCCTGTATCTTTTCTGTCACAGAGCCTCCACAGACAGTTTGTGCAAGTGACTAACAAACAGCTTGAATTTATTAATTTCATTATTCATTAATTTACTAAAAGACACCCGTTACAAAGGATGCCATATGGTAATTTACCTTGTAGCAGGGGATCTGCACTAGAATCCATTTATTCAGCAACGTAACCAACAATGATAACTACAGTGTTACCTAATAAAAAGCACAGACACCAAAGGGAGTTTTAACAACCTGCCAAAGTGTGTTCTTGTCACTGACTGATCTATAAAGCACTAGTAAGTTCTTTATCATGTCTATAACTACATTTCTCTCATTTCATTTTGCTGTTGAAGCTGTTTTATTCAAATTTGATTCATTTCACATAATTATGCTGCATAAAACATCCAGACAATCCACTTTCACAGGCTGGGGGGTCCCTCCCAGTGAAATACAGAGAGGAATTCCCTTCAGTAAAGTTACAACACAGCTTACTTTGCTTCAGGAAGTTTCCAGACACATGATGAGACTCGGTGTCCAAAGAGAAGGACTCTACTTCAGTAAACAGTATGGACATGTGAAATGATCCAACCCCCCCTACAGCAGCTTATTTCAGTGTTTTCAGAGGGTGTGAAGACTCACTGATTGATAAGATATATGGTTAATATTTGCAGTGGGAGGAAACATCGACGAGTTCAGACCTCCTCCTGCTGGCTCCAGCCTCGCTTGTTCCAGTTTGAAGATTCCAGAAAACTGAGTGACATGACAGGACAAAAGGGTCCCATGGGCTGGACTTGAGAGGTGTTTTGAGAGGGTTAAATCAAGCATGTTGCCGGTTTGAAGCGTGGGCGGAGATGTCAGGAGGGAGAGATCAAAAGGGTTAAGGGAGAAATAATTTCATTAAATTTCTCTGTGGGGGGGACTGAAGTCACCAAGGAAGGTTGGCATTGGCCCCATCACTAGGAAATGTTTCCTGGAATTCACCAAGCAGAGCTCCAAAGGGAGGAGGTGAGGAGGTTTGGACAGAGCTGATGGAGAATCACGCTGTGAGCGAGAGTTTCCACACTCACATTACATTCCTGACATTCGTGAGCCTAAGTGGTTAGAAAATGCTCTCAACACACATCTTATATTATTTAATCCTAATGGGGTCTGAACACGACTCTACTCTTCTCCTCACTTTAACTCATTTAACTGATTGTTGTAATAATTACATAACACTCAGTTGTGCATAAGACCCAGAAAGCCGTGCACTACCAACACCTGGCAAAGAGGTAGAGCAGATGAGTAACGCCTTGTGAGAGATCTATTCCAGGCCCAGTGGTCAGAGATTAACCCTTGGCTTGGGATAACGACGTCAGATCCCTTTAATCCCAAACAATTTAGCAGTGGCAGTGACTCTTGCAGATGAAGTGCATGCTGGTCCTGTGATAGTGTCTACAAAAGACAAATGTTAGGAGTTGAAAATGGGGAAACGCTGCCAGGAGAGGCCTGACAGTAAAACCCAACAGTGGGTCATTCTCTTCGGCTTTACACGGTCAGATGAACTCTCGTAATTTAGCTCATTACAGTGTGATTCAAGTGACTGAATTTCTTCCTGTAATCATGATTATAATAAAACCAGCAGTGGTTGTGATGGTATCAGTAGGCTAGCAGTAGCACTGACAGTTGTAAAAAGAAAATGCTATTTTGCGTCCTGGTTTCATTGTTGGCTCTGTGTCGGCCTCTAGTGGTCATTGGAAGTACTCCCACTGATCGACTGACAGTCAGTGTTTCATCCAGCAGAGGGCGTCTGATCCCTCTGCACTGTGAGAGGTGAGACAGATAACCCTGACACCATGGAGGTAATTATGCATTCATTATTCATGTAGTTCTTGTGTGAGGAGCAGTCCTCAGATACTCAAGATAGAGAAGTTCCGCTTTCGATTACATTGCTCAAAGAAGGCCTGATGAAATGCTTAAATGCAGACCAAAGAGATAAGAGTGAACAGTTACAGCGAACAAAAGACTGAATTAGCAGGATGAATAAACGCTGTGGGGTAAAACTGGACCCTTTAGTGCCAGAAGGAGGTAGTTGTGATGAATGTCATTACACAGTATCTGAGTTAAATCAAACACTGGTTTATTCCAGCTCTGTTGTGGGTGATAGCTAGTATTGTGGCAGTGAATTAAAATTGCTGGTCTTACATTTTGAAATGAAGGACCTGGTCTATGGAGGATTTCTAATCATTATGTTAGAGACATTCAAACACACACAAAAAAAAGATCACTTGAATGAGTCAGATTAAGAGATTCCAGACTCCCACCTCTAAAGGTTTTTGTCCTTCTTGCTCTTGTGAGTCAGTAACGTATGGCAGGAACAGAATGTTTCGTTCTTGCTGCATTAACAACACTCGTAATTCTTTGTGTGTGTGATAACATGTCCTGCGTGTACGTCTGAATGTTTTCCATCAGGCCCCCAGAGCATGACAACAGCTGTATAGATATATAGTTACAGATGTAACAGGGCTGTATTACACCGGACACACATCCGCTCCTTCTGTAACTTCCTGCTGCCTGATCCACTTCTAAACACAGAGAGTCTCCCAAGCGGGGGGAGGAGGATACACACAACACCAGGAGGAAGAGAAGGAAGCTTTCATGGGAAAAAATGCAGCCAGAGCCAGAGTTCCCATACTCCCCTCATACATCAGATCCATGCATAGCAAACTGATTGTACTGACTTTTAATGGGAGGATTTAAAAAGAGGAGAACGTATATCTCCAAAGGTTACTGAGCACCTTTGGTGCTCCCCGTTGTTGTGGAGAGCTGGAAAGACAAACTCACAAAAGCAGAAGGCAGGAGTGCTGCTCCAGTCCCACATGTGTCAGTAGGAAGGTCAAAGTGGCCAGACACCATATTTACACTGAGGTATCAGACATGTCATGTTGGAGGCTATGTCCCATTCTGATTTCAGACAGCATGTCCCAGGAGATGGTGTTGGGCTGTGCAGCTAACATCATGTGGCCTGATATCCCCACAGACGACCCTTTAAAGGGACACTCCACCAATTTCTATACATAAGGTGAGTTTGCTCATCACATCATGTGAAAGAAAACGGCATTAAACAGTCAGGGAAGGTCTGATGAATGTTTGAGTTGCATTGTGGGAATTGTAGGGTCCAGTGTTTTTTTGAGGCTCGGCACGTACGAGGGGCTTTTCAGCCACTGCTGCTTTGATTTTGATCATTCTTTCATAAATATCTCTTGCAAGTCCCATGCCAATGTAATACTAAACATGCAATGTGTTCCTCACAGGAAATCATGAAATGCATTTCATTTTATGATTTTGTTTCAATTAAAACAGGATAGCTTAGTAGGTAGATCTACTGCAAAGCCACTACAGCTAAAAGAGTCTTCAGGCTATGGCTTCCTTACAAGAAGACAAAGAACTAACAAACATTCACACGAAATCCAAGAAAAGAAATGTCATGGCTTCACTTAACAAACTGACAACCACTGAGAAGTGAAGCTACAGCATGATAATTGAAATACAATAGCAGATCTTGAGGGATACTCCTTTTAACGTGTGCCTTTGGTTAATGTGCTTTAACTTCAAACAGGACCTCTGGTTACCCCCCAGCACACATGTAATTACAGGGTGGGGTAGGGAGAAAAAAAGACAGTTAAGGCTGAGGCAACATTAAAGATCATTAATTGACTCTACGTGTCAGTGCCATCATAAACCCAAAATACAATATACATGTCTAGAAGGAGTAACATTGAACTCTGCATTTGTCATGATCTGGAAACGAACTGGATTCTGTAAGCTAGATACCGCCATATCTTTCATGTAAATACATATCCAAAACAGATATCATTTCTTAAACAGCAACACTGCCTTTATTTTGTGAACAACTAATACTAAAACTAATTTATTTTACTGGAGGAGCTGAGAAAATACGTGTTCCACTACAACCACGATCAGGGAGTCATGAGGAGTTTAACTTTATTATGGCTGACTGAGTGGTGGGGGTCTGAGTGCCCCTGTTGGCCTACAATTTCAGGCATTAGGACCTGGCGGGGGTGGATTCTCTTCCCACTTCCCCTGGATACTATGGGCGGGACCGGCCTGGAAATAAGATTCCAGGGCAGAGATTTTCATGCTCTGAGTACCGGGCATGACAACTCCTGCAATTTCACATGCAAGTCTGTTTCTGACCATTAAAAACATTAACTGTACACAGTCCTGATCAGTGCTGGGGGATCTATTGGCAATCAGCGAGAGGAAAACCTGCTGAATTATAGAAAGAGCCTAATAAGGTAAGATAAAAACACTGGGAGTGAGGGGGGAAGGGAGAGAATCCAGTGCAGTGTTCAACTGGTGGGAAATGCCCAGGCATGTGAGAAGAGGCCACAAAGTCAGATCTGTGATTTGCAGATAATGATTCCATTGTAGATTTAAGTCTTGTGGTTCACCCAAGTTGTTGGATAAGGTTTAAAAAGTAAGAATAAGTAGAAGAAAATGTAAATGCATGTTGCGTAAAATCAGAAATGCACAACAGTTCAGATTTTCAGGGAGTTGGATGCAACATTTGACCTGATTTCTTCCGTGACATGGGACCTCTCTCTTTTTCCAACATACATACGCAGAGTGAGTTAAAACATCACCCATTCACTCTTAGCCTCATGTCCAGTTAGATGAGCTGTTTGTAAGAGAGAGACTCAAAAGTAATGGCAGTGAAAAGGCATCGTTAGAGTGGTTTAAACATTCTGACCCTGTTAAGGACCTAGGAAAGGTTCTGTAGAACGTGAATGGAAATATGCACACGTCAAATGTACCAGTGTTAGTAACTGGGCCTTTTAAAGAAGCAGAGCGTGTTGCATGGTCATTGTGGTCAGATTCCGTATGCACAAAGCCTTCTATTCTTTCAGCACACATCCCCTCTACAGACGTGGACGTGACATTGGTTGAGTGTATGTCAGCACGTGGTTACTGGTCATTTCCTCCACACCATGAGGAGCCAATCAGCAGCCAGCTTCAGTCCTCTCTAGAATATTTTGGAAATCTTAAATCCTTTGTGTTGCTGAGACATGAAGAGCTCAGACTTACAGTAGCTGGCCAATGTTTTGGCTTACATCCTGCAGACGCCAACGTGGCTGTTATATAACGACTGCCTTGAGATCTACTGGGAGAGATCTACAGCATGGGCTAAAACAACTCCTCCTGCTATTACCCTCTAAAACTGCACAGTAAGGCCATAACATGCCCTAAAAAAGTAGATTAATGACTGATGTTTGTTTCCATGTCTTCTCATAGGTTTTCACTGATTAGCGTTGCACCATGTGGATGACAAACCTGGTAGCCCTGGCCCTCCT